>NW_027182869.1:397500-545000 GCF_041146395.1 Eulemur rufifrons | reverse complement strand
AAGGCTGAGAATTAGATTTAGGGTTAGGATTCTGGTTAGGGTTAAGGATGAAGTTTAGTGTTAGGGTGAGGGCTTAGGGTTAGGGATTAGGGTTAGGGTTAAAGGTTACTCTTAGGTTTAACGGTTACACTTTGGTTTAGGGTTGAGGTTTACGGTTAGGGTTAAGATGAGGGGTTAGGGTTTGGTACAGGGTTAGGGTTAAGTGTTAGGTTTAGGGTTGAAGATTAGGATTAGGGTTAGGATTAAAGGTTAGCGTGAGAGTTAACGCTTAGGGTTAAGGTTAAGAGTTAGGTTTTAGGGTTAGGGATAGGATTAGGGTTAGTTCTAGGGTTAGAATTATGTGCTATGGTTTGTGTTAGAGGTTAGGGTTAGGTTTACCGGTCACGGTTAGGGTTAAGTTTAGGGGGTAGCATTAGGGTTAGGGTTAGGGTTAAGGGCTAGGATTAGGGATAAGTGTTGGCCTTAGGGTTAGGGTTTAGTGTTAGGGTTAGCATTAAGGATTAGGGTTAGGGTCAGGGTTAAATGCTTGGGTGCGGGTAATGGTTAGGGTCATTATTTAGGTTCACGGATAGGGTTAGTGTTAGCATTAGGGCTTAAGGTTAGGATTAGGCGGTAGGTTAGATTTAGGGTTAGATCTAGGCATTAGGGTAAGGGCTAGCGTTAGGGTTAAGAGATAGGGTTAGGTTTAATGCTTAGGGTTAGGGTTAGGGTTAGGGATAAGGGATCCCATTAGCATTAAGTGTCTTCCTTACTGTAGTGTTAAGGGTTAGGCTTAGAGTTAAAGTTTAAGGTTAGGGTCAGTGTTAAGATTTAGGGTGAGGGTTAACGGTTAGGGTAAAGGTTAAGCGTTAGGGTTAGGGATTAGTGATTAGGGTTTTTGGTTAGTGTTAGGTTTAGCGGTTAGAAGTTACTGTTTTATGAAGGGGTATGGTTAGAAATAGGATTGGGGTTAGAGTTAGGGTGAGGTATAGGGGTTAGGTTTAGGGGTTAGTTTTAGGGTAAAAGGATAGGATTAGAGTTACGGGTTGGGCTTAGGTTTAGGGTTAAAGTTTACTGCTAGGGTTAGAGATAGGGTTCAGGGTTAGTTTTAGGGGTTCTGGTTAGGGTTAGGTGTTAGGTTAGTGTCAGGGTTAGGTCTAGTCGTGAGGGTAAGATTTAGGGTTAGCTTTAAGAGCTAGGATTACGTTTAATGGTTAGGATTAGGATTAGGGTTAAGGGTTAGGGTAAGGCTTAGGGGTTAGGGTGAAGGGTTAGGGTCAAGGGTTAGGGTTTTTGTTAGGCATAGCGTTGGGGTTAGAAGTAAGGGTTACTGTCAGTGTTAGGGTTGTAGGTAGGGTTACGGTTAGGGTTAGCGGTTTAGAATTAGGCTTAGGGATTAGGTGTCACAGTGATGACTAGGAGACAGGGTTAGAATTATGGGATAGGGGTTGTTCTCAGGAAATGGTTTATGCATTAACGTTAGGATAAGAGGTTAAAGTTAGGCGCACGGTCAGGTTTACGTGTTAAGGGGAGAAATAGGAACAGGGTTGGGTGTTATGTTCAGGGTTAGGGTTATCTGTCAAAGGTATTGTTTATGCTTAGCGCACGGGCCCTGTCTGCATTAGGCGGGCGGGGGGAGTTTAGGGGGCTGGGATTGTACCCGGGAACCCACTCTATCATACTCTGGGTATGGGCCCGTGGGTTTCATGCAGGACACAGTGGTAGAGCCTCCTTTCACGCATGGCATGGGAGGATTGCAGGCTTTCTAAACTCTAAGAAAACAAGAAGTCTGAGAATTAGATTTAGGGTTACAATTCTGGTTAGGGTTAAGGATGAAGTTTAGTGTTAGGGTGAGGGCTTAGGGTTAGGGAATATGGTTAGGGTTAAACGTTACTCTTAGGTTTAACGGTTACACTTTGGTTTAGGGTTGAGGTTTACGGTTAGGGTTAAGATGAGGGGTTAGGGTTTGGTACAGGGTTAGGGTTAAGTGTTAGGTTTAGGGTTGAAGATTAGGATTAGGTTTAGGATTAAAGGTGAGCGTGAGAGTTAACGCTTAGGGTTAAGGTTAAGAGTTAGGGTTTAGGTTTAGGGTTAGGGTTAGGGTTAGTTTTAGGGTTAGAGTTATGTGCTATGGTTTGTGTTAGAGGTTAGGTTTAGGTTTACTGGTCACGGTTAGGGTTATGTTTAGGGGGTAGCATTAGGGTTAGGGTTAGGGTTAAGGGATAGGATTAGGGTTAAGTGTTGGGCTTAGGGTTAGGGTTTAGTGTTAGGTTTATCATTAAGGATTAGGGTTAGAATCAGGGTTAAATGCTTGGGTGCGGGTAATGGTTAGGGTCCGGGTTAAGGTTCACAGATAGGGTTAGTGTTAAGGGTTACGGGTAAGTTTAGGGTTCAGGGTTAGTGTTAGCATTAGGGCTTAAGGTTAGCATTAAGCGGTAGGTTAGATTTAGGGTTAGATCTAGGCGTTAGGGTAAGGGATAGCGTTAGGGTTAAGAGATAGGGTTAGGTTTAATGCTTAGGATTAGGGTTAGGGTTTGGGGTTAAAGTAAGTTTTAGGGGTTAGGTTTAAGGATCCAAGGTTAGGGTTATTTTTAGCTGTAGTGTTAGTGTTTGGGATAAGGGATCCCATTAGCGTTAAGGGTCTTCCTTTCTGTAGGGTTAAGGGTTAGGCTTAGAGTTAAAGGTTAAGGTTAGGGTCAGTGTTAAGATTTAGGGTGAGGGTTAACGGTTAGGGTAAAGGTTAAGCGTTAGGGTTAGGGATTAGTGATTAGGGTTTTTGGTTAGTGTTAGGGTTAGCGGTTAGGAGTTAGTGTTTTATGAAGGGGTATGGTTAGAATTAGGATTGGGGTTAGAGTTAGGGTGAGGTATAGGGGTTAGGTTTAGGGGTTTGTTTTAGGGTAAAAGGATAGGATTAGGGTTACGGGTTGGGCTTAGGTTTAGGGAAAAGTTTACTGCTAGGGTTAGGGATAGGGTTCAGGGTTAGCTTTAGGGGTTCTGGTTAGGGTTAGGTGTTAAGTTAGTGTCAGGGTTAGGTCTAATAGTGAGGGTAAGGTTTAGGGTTAGCTTTAAGAGCTAGGGTTAGGTTTAATGGTTAGGATTAGGATTAGGGTCAAGGGTTAGGTTAGGGGTTAGGGTGAAGGGTTAGGGTTTTTGTTAAGCACAGCATTGAGGTTAAAAGTAAAGGTTACTGTCAGTGTTAGGGTTGTAGGTAGGGTTAGGGTTAGGGTTAGGGTTAAGGGATAGGATTAGGGTTAAGGGTTAGGGTAAGGCTTAGGGGTTAGGGTGAAGGGTTAGGGTCAAGGGTTAGGGTTTTTGTTAGGCATAGCGTTGGGGTTAGAAGTAAGGGTTACTGTCAGTGTTAGGGTTGTAGGTAGGGTTACGGTTAGGGTTAGCGGTTTAGAATTAGGGTTAGGGATTAGGTGTCACAGTGATGACTAGGAGATAGGGTTAGAATTATGGGATAGGGGTTGTTCTCAGGAAATGGGTTATGCATTAACGTTAGGATAAGAGGTTAAATTTAGGCGCACCGTGAGGTTTACCTCTTAAGGGGAGAAATAGAAACAGGGTTGAGTGTTATGTTCAGGGTTAGGGTTATCTGTTAAAGGTATTGTTTATGCTTAGCGCACGGGCCCTGTCTGCATTAGGCGGGCGGGGGGAGTTTAGGGGGCTGGGATTGTACCCGGGAACCCACTCTATCATACTCTGGGTATGGGCCCGTGGGTTTCATGCAGGACACAGTGGTAGAGCCTCCTTTCACGCATGGCATGGGAGGATTGCAGGCTTTCTAAACTCTAAGAAAGCAAGAAGTCTGAGAATTAGATTTAGGGTTAGGATTCTGGTTAAGGTTAAGGATGAAGATTAGTGTTAGGGTGAGGGCTTAGGGTTAGGGAATAGGTTTAGGGTTAAAGGTTACTCTTAGGTTTAACGGTTACACTTTGGTTTAGGGTTGAGGTTTACGGTTAGGTTTAAGATGAGGGTTTAGGGTTTGGTACAGGGTTAGGGTTAAGTGTTAGGTTTAGGGTTGAAGATTAGGATTAGGGTTAGGATTAAAGGTTAGCGTGAGAGTTAACGCTTAGGGTTAAGGTTAAGTGTTAGGGTTAGGGTTAGGGTTAGTTTTAGGGTTAGAGTTATGTGCTATGGTTTGTGTTAGAGGTTAGGGTTAGGTTTACTGGTCACGGTTAGGGTTACGTTTAGGGGGTAGCATTAGGGTTAGGGTGAGGGTTAAGGGATAGGATTAGGGGTAAGTGTTGGGCTTACGGTTATGGTTTAGTGTTAGGGTTGGCATTATGGATTAGGGTTAGGGTCAGGGTTAAATGCTTGGGTGCGGGTAATGGTTAGGGTCAGGGTTTAGGTTCACGGATAGGGTTAGTGTTAAGGGTTACGGGTAGGTTTAGGGTTCATGGTTAGTGTTAGCATTAGGGCTTAAGGTTAGGATTAGGCAGTAGGTTAGATTTAGGGTTAGATATAGGCGTTAGGGTAAGGGCTAGCGTTAGGGTTAAGAGATAGGGTTAGGTTTAATGGTTAGGATTAGGGTTAGGGTTTGGGGTTAAAGTAAGTTTTAGGGGTTAGGTTTAAGGATCCAAGGTTAGGGTTATTTTTAGCTGTAGTGTTAGGGTTAGGGATAAGGGATCCCATTAGCATTAAGGGTCTTCCTTACTGTAGGGTTAAGGGTTAGGCTTAGAGTTAAAGGTTAAGGTTAGGGTCAGTGTTAAGATTTAGGGTGAGGGTTAACGGTTAGGGTAAAGGTTAAGCGTTAGGGTTAGGGTTAGGTATTAGTGATTAGGGTTTTTGGTTAGTGTTAGGGTTATCGGTTAGGAGTTAGTGTTTTATGAAGGGGTATGGTTAGAATTAGGATTGGGGTTAGAGTTAGGGTGAGGTATAGGGGTTAGGTTTAGGGGTTAGTTTTAGGGTAAAAGGATAGGATTAGGGTTACGGGTTGGCCTTATGTTTAGTGTTAAAGTTTACTGCTAGAGTTAGGGATAGGGTTCAGGGTTAGCTTTAGGGGTTCTGGTTAGGGTTAGGTGTTAGGTTAGTGTCAGGGTTAGGTCTAGTCGTGAGGGTAAGGTTTAGGGTTAGCTTTAAGAGCTAGGGTTAGGTTTAATGGTTAGGATTAGGATTAGGGTTAAGGGTTCGGGTAAGGCTTAGGGGTTAGGGTGAAGGGTTAGGGTCAAGGGTTAGGGTTTTTGTTAGGCATAGCGTTGGGGTTAGAAGTAAGGGTTACTGTCAGTGTTAGGGATGTAGGTAGGGTTACGGTTAGGGTTAGCGGTTTAGAATTAGGGTTAGGGATTAGGTGTCACAGTGATGACTAGGAGATAGGGTTAGAATTATGGGATAGGGGTTGTTCTCAGGAAATGGGTTATGCATTAACGTTAGGATAAGAGGTTAAAGTTAGGCGCACGGTGAGGTTTACGTGTTAAGGGGAGAAATAGGAACAGGGTTGGGTGTTATGTTCAGGGTTAGGGTTATCTGTTAAAGGTATTGTTTATGCTTAGCGCACGGGCCCTGTCTGCATTAGGCGGGCGGGGGGAGTTTAGGGGGCTGGGATTGTACCCGGGAACCCACTCTATCATACTCTGGGTATGGGCCCGTGGGTTTCATGCAGGACACAGTGGTGGAGCCTCCTTTCACACATGGCATGGGAGGATTGCAGGCTTTCTAAACTCTAAGAAAGCAAGAAGTCTGAGAATTAGATTTAGGGTTAGGATTATGGTTAGTGTTAAGGATGAAGTTTAGTGTTAGGGTGAGGACTTAGGGTTAGGGATTAGGGTTAGGGTTAAAGGTTACTCTTAGGTTTAACGGTTACACTTTGGTTTAGGGTTGAGGTTTATGGTTAGGGTTAAGATGAGGGGTTAGGGTTTCGTACAGGGTTAGGGTTAAGTGTTAGGTTTAGGGTTGAAGATTAGGATTAGGGTTAGGATTAAAGGTTAGCGTGAGAGTTAACGCTTAGGGTTAAGGTTAAGTGTTAGGCTTTAGGGTTAGGGTTAGGGTTAGTTTTAGGGTTAGAGTTATGTGCTATGGTTTGTGTTAGAGGTTAGGGTTAGGTTTACTGGTCACGGTTAGGGTTACGTTTAGGGGTTAGCATTAGGGTTAGGGTTCGGGTTAAGGGATAGGATTAGGGATAAGTGTTGGGCTTAGGGTTAGGGTTAGGGTTAGGGTTAGGGTTAGTTTTAGGGTTAGAGTTATGTTCTATGGTTTGTGTTAGAGGTTAGGGTTAGGTTTACTGGTCACAGTTAGGGTTACGTTTAGGGGATAGCATTAGGGTTAGGGTTAGGGTTAGGGGATAGGATTAGGGTTAAGTGTTGGGCTTAGGGTTAGGGTTTAGTGTTAAGTTTGGCATTAAGGATTAGGGTTAGGGTCAGGGTTAAATGCTTGGGTGCGGGTAATGGTTAGGGTCAGGGTTTAGGATCACGGATAGGGTTAGTGTTAAGGGTTACGGGTAGGTTTAGGGTTCAGGGTTAGTGTTAGCATTAGGGCTTAAGGTTAGGATTAGGCGGTAGGTTAGATTTAGGGTTAGATCTAGGCGTTAGGGTAAGGGCTAGCGTTAGGGTTAAGAGATAGGGTTAGGTTTAATGCTTAGGATTAGGGTTAGGGTTTGGGGTTAAAGTAAGTGTTAGGGGTTAGGTTTAAGGATCCAAGGTTAGGGTTATTTTTAGCTGTATTGTTAGGGTTAGGGATAAGGGATCCCATTAGCATTAAGGGTCTTCCTTACTGTAGGGTTAAGGGTTAGGCTTAGAGTTAAAGGTTAAGGTTAGGGTCAGTGTGAAGATTTATGGTGAGGGTTAACGGTTAGGGTAAAGGTTAAGCGTTAGGGTTAGGGATTAGTGATTAGGGTTTTTGGTTAGTGTTAGGGTTAGTGGTTAGGAGTTAGTGTTTTATGAAGGGGTATGGTTAGAATTAGGATTGGGGTTAGAGTTAGGGTGAGGTATAGGGGTTAGGTTTAGGGGTTAGTTTTAGGGTAAAAGGATAGGATTAGGGTTATGGGTTCGGCTTAGGTTTAGGGTTAAAGTTTACTGCTAGGGTTAGGGATAGGGTTCAGGATTAGCTTTAGGGGTTCTGGTTAGGGTTAGGTGATAGGTTAGTGTCAGGGTTAGGTCTAGTCGTGAGGGTAAGGTTTAGGGTTAGCTTTAAGAGCTAGGGTTAGGTTTAATGGTTAGGATTAGGATTAGGGTTAAGGGTTAGGGTAAGGCTTAGGGGTTAGGGTGAAGGGTTAGGGTCAAGGGTTAGGGTTTTTGTTAGGCATAGCGTTGGGGTTAGAAGTAAGGGTTACTGTCGGTGTTAGGGTTGTAGGTAGGGTTACGGTTAGGGTTAGCGGTTTAGAATTAGGGTTAGGGATTAGGTGTCACAGTGATGACTAGGAGATAGGGTTAGAATTATGGGATAGGGGTTGTTCTCAGGAAATCGGTTATGCATTAACGTTAGGATAAGAGGTTAAAATTAGGCGCACGGTGAGGTTTACGTGTTAAGGGGAGAAATAGGAACAGGTTTGGGTGTTATGTTCAGGGTTAGGGTTAACTGTTAAAGGTATTGTTTATGCTTAGCGCACGGGCCCTGTCTGCATTAGGCGGGCGGGGGGAGTTTAGGGGGCTGGGATTGTACCCGGGAACCCCCTCTATCATACTCTGGGTATGGGCCCGTGGGTTTCATGCAGGACACAGTGGTAGAGCCTCCTTTCACGCATGGCATGGGAGGATTGCAGGCTTTCTAAACTCTAAGAAAGCAAGAAGTCTGAGAATTAGATTTAGGGTTAGGATTCTGGTTAGGGTTAAGGATGAAGTTTAGTGTTAGGGTGAGGGCTTAGGGTTAGGGATTAGGGTTAGGGTTAAAGGTTACTCTTAGGTTTAACGGTTACACTTTGGTTTAGGGTTGAGGTTTACGGTTAGGGTTAAGATGAGGGGTTAGGGTGTGGTACAGGGTTAGGGTTAAGTGTTAGGTTTAGGGTTGAAGATTAGGATTAGGGTTAGGATTAAAGGTTAGCGTGAGAGTTAACGCTTAGGGTTAAGGTTAAGAGTTAGGGTTTAGGGTTAGGGTTAGGGTTAGTTTTAGGGTTAGAGTTAAGTGCTATGGTTTGTGTTAAAGGTTAGGGTTAGGTTTACTGGTCACGGTTAGGGTTACGTTTAGGGGGTAGCATTAGTTTTAGGGTTAGGGTTAAGGGATAGGATTAGGGGTAAGTGTTGGGCTTACGGTTAGGGTTTAGTGTTAGGGTTGGCATTAAGGATTAGGGTTAGGGTCAGGGTTAAATGCTTGGGTGCGGGTAATGGTTAGGGTCAGGGTTTAGGTTCACGGATAGGGTTAGTGTTAAGGGTTACGGGTAGGTTTAGGGTTCATGGTTAGTGTTAGCATTAGGGCTTAACGTTAGGATTAGGCGGTAGGTTAGATTTAGGGTTAGATATAGGCGTTAGGGTAAGGGCTAGCGTTAGGTTTAAGAGATAGGGTTAGGTTTAATGCTTAGGATTAGGGTTAGGGTTTGGGGTTAAAGTAAGTGTTAGGGGTTAGGTTTAAGGATCCAAGGTTAGGGTTATTTTTAGCTGTAGTGTTAGGGTTAGGGATAAGGGATCCCATTAGCATTAAGGGTCTTCCTTACTGTAGGGTTAAGGGTTAGGCTTAGAGTTAAAGGTTAAGGTTAGGGTCAGTGTTAAGATTTAGGGTGAGGGTTAACGGTTAGGGTAAAGGTTAAGCGTTAGGGTTAGGGTTAGGGATTAGTGATTAGGGTTTTTGGTTAGTGTTAGGGTTAGCGGTTAGGAGTTAGTGTTTTATGAAGGGGTATGGTTAGAATTAGGATTGGGGTTAGAGTTAGGGTGAGGTATAGGGGTTAGGTTTAGGGGTTAGTTTTAGGGTAAAAGGATAGGATTAGGGTTACGGGTTGGGCTTAGGTTTAGGGTTAAAGTTTCCTGCTAGGGTTAGGGATAGGGTTCAGGATTAGCTTTCGGGGTTCTGGTTAGGGTTAGGTGATAGGTTAGTGTCAGGGTTAGGTCTAGTCGTGAGGGTAAGGTTTAGGGTTAGCTTTAAGAGCTAGGTTTAGGTTTAATGGTTAGGATTAGGATTAGGGTTAAGGGTTAGGGTAAGGCTTAGGGGTTAGGGTGAAGGGTTAGGGTCAAGGGTTAGGGTTTTTGTTAGGCATAGCGTTGGGGTTAGAAGTAAGGGTTACTGTCAGTGTTAGGGTTGTAGGTAGGGTTACGGTTAGGGTTAGCGGTTTAGAATTAGGGTTAGGGATTAGGTGTCACAGTGATGACTAGGAGATAGGGTTAGAATTATGGGTTAGGGGTTGTTCTCAGGAAATGGTTTATGCATTAACGTTAGGATAAGAGGTTAAAGTTAGGCGCACGGTGAGGTTTACGTGTTAAGGGGAGAAATAGGAACAGGGTTGGGTGTTATGTTCAGGGTTAGGGTTATCTGTTAAAGGTATTGTTTATGTTAGCGCACGGGCCCTGTCTGCATTAGGCGGGCGGGGGGAGTTTAGGGGGCTGGGATTGTACCCGGGAACCCACTCTATCATACTCTGGGTATGGGCCCGTGGGTTTCATGCAGGACACAGTGGTAGAGCCTCCTTTCACGCATGGCATGGGAGGATTGCAGGCTTTCTAAACTCTAAGAAAGCAAGAAGTCTGAGAATTAGATTTAGGGTTAGGATTCTGGTTAGGGTTAAGGATGAAGTTTAGTGTTAGGGTGAGGGCTGAGGGTTAGGGATTAGGGTTAGGGTTAAAGGTTACTCTTAGGTTTAACGGTTACACTTTGGTTTAGGGTTGAGGTTTACGGTTAGGGTTAAGATGAGGGGTTAGGGTTTGGTACAGGGTTAGGGTTAAGTGTTAGGTTTAGGGTTGAAGATTAGGATTAGGGTTAGGATTAAAGGTTAGCGTGAGAGTTAACGCTTAGGGTTAAGGTTAAGAGTTAGGGTTTAGGGTTAGGGTTAGGGTTAGGGTTAGAGTTATGTGCTATGGTTTGTGTTAGAGGTTAGGGTTAGGTTTACTGGTCACGGTTAGGGATACGTTTAGGGGGTAGCATTAGGGTTAGGGTTAGGGTTAAGGGATAGGATTAGGGATAAGTGTTGGGCTTAGGGTTAGGGTTTAGTGTTAGGGTTAGCATTAAGGATTACGGTTAGGGTGAGGGTTAAATGTTTGGGTGCGGTTAATGGTTAGGGTCAGGTTTAAGGTTCACGGATAGGGTTAGTGTTAAGGGTTACGGGTAGGTTTAGGGTTCAGGGTTAGTGTTAGCATTAGTGCTGAAGGTTAGGATTAGGCGGTAGGTTAGATTTGGGGTTAGATCTAGGCGTTAGGGTAAGGGCTAGCGTTAGGTTTAAGAGATAGGGTTAGGTTTAATGCTTAGGATTAGGGTTAGGGTTTGGGGTTAAAGTAAATGTTAGGGGTTAGGTTTAAGGATCCAAGGTTAGGGTTATTTTTAGCTGTAGTGTTAGGGTTAGGAATAAGGGATCCCATTAGCATTAAGGGTCTTCCTTACTGTAGGGTTAAGGGTTAGGCTTAGAGTTAAAGGTTAAGGTTAGGGTCAGTGTTAAGATTTAGGGTGAGGGTTAACCGTTAAGGTAAAGGTTAAGCGTTAGGGTTAGGGATTAGTGATTAGGGTTTTTGGTTAGTGTTAGGGTTAGCGGTTACGAGTTAGTGTTTTATGAAGGGGTATGGTTAGAATTAGTATTGGGGTTAGAGTTAGGGTGAGGTATAGGGGTTAGGTTTTGGGTTAGTTTTAGGGTAAAAGGATACGATTAGGGTTACGGGTTGGGCTTAGGTTTAGGGTTAAAGTTTACTGCTACGGTTAGGGATAGGGTTCAGGGTTAGCTTTAGGGGTTCTGGTTAGGGTTAGGTGTTAGGTTAGTGTCAGGGTTAGGTCTAGTCGTGAGGGTAAGGTTTAGGGTTAGCTTTAAGAGCTAGGGTTAGGTTTAATGGTTAGGATTAGGATTAGGGTTAAGGGTTCGGGTAAGGCTTAGGGGTTAGGGTGAAGGGTTAGGGTCAAGGGTTAGGGTTTTTGTTAGGCATAGCGTTGGGGTTAGAAGTAAGGGTTACTGACGGTGTTAGGGTTGTAGGTAGGGTTACGGTTAGGGTTAGCGGTTTAGAATTAGGGTTAGGGATTAGGTGTCACAGTGATGACTAGGAGATAGGGTTAGAATTATGGGATAGGGGTTGTTCTCAGGAAATGGGTTATGCATTAACGTTAGGATAAGAGGTTAAAGTTAGGCGCATGGTGAGGTTTACGTGTTAAAGGGAGAAATAGGAACAGGGTTGGGTGTTATGTTCAGGGTTAGGGTTATCTGTTAAAGGTATTGTTTATGTTTAACGCACAGGCCCTGTCTACATTAGGCGGGCGGAGGGAGTTTAGGGGGCTGGGATTGTACCCGGGAACCCACTCTATCATACTCTGGGTATGGGCCCGTGGGTTTCATGCAGGACACAGTGGTAGAGCCTCCTTTCACGCATGGCATGGGAGGATTGCAGGCTTTCTAAACTCTAAGAAAGCAAGAAGTCTGAGAATTAGATTTAGGGTTAGGATTATAGTTAGGGTTAAGGATGAAGTTTAGTGTTAGGGTGAGGGCTTAGGGTTAGGGATTAGGGTTAGGGTTAAAGGTTACTCTTAGGTTTAACGGTTACACTTTGGTTTAGGGTTGAGGTTTACGGTTAGGGTTAAGATGAGGGGTTAGAGTTTGGTACAGGGTTAGGGTTAAGTGTTAGGTTTAGGGTTGAAGATTAGGATTAGGGTTAGGATTAAAGGTTAGCGTGAGAGTTAACGCTTAGGGTTAAGGTTAAGAGTTAGGTTTTAGGGTTAGGGTTAGGGTTAGGGTTAGTTTTAGGGTTAGAGTTATGTGCTATGGTTTGTGTTAGAGGTTAGGGTTAGGTTTACTGGTCACGGTTAGAGTAACGTTTAGGGGGTAGCATTAGGGTTAGGGTTAGGTTTAAGGGATAGGATTAGGGTTAAGTGCTGGGCTTAGGGTTAGGGTTTAGTGTTAGGTTTATCATTAAGGATTAGGGTTAGAATCAGGGTTAAATGCTTGGGTGCGGGTAATGGTTAGGGTCAGGGTTAAGGTTCACAGATAGGGTTAGTGTTAAGGGTTACGGGTAGGTTTAGGGTTCAGGGTTAGTGTTAGCATTAGGGCTTAAGGTTAGGATTAGGCGGTAGTTAGATTTAGGGTTAGATCTAGGCGTTAGGGTAAGGGCTAGCGTTAGGGTTAAGAGATAGGGTTAGGTTTAATGCTTAGGATTAGGGTTAGGGTTTGGGGTTAAAGTAAGTGTTAGGGGTTACGTTTAAGGATCCAAGGTTAGGGTTATTTTTAGCTGTAGTGTTAGGGTTAGGGATAAGGGATCCCATTAGCATTAAGGGTCTTCCTTCCTGTAGGGTTAAGGGTTAGGCTTAGAGTTAAAGGTTAAGGTTAGGGTCAGTGTTAAGATTTAGGGTGAGGGTTAACCGTTAGGGTAAAGGTTAAGCGTTAGGGTTAGGGATTAGTGATTAGGGATTTTGGTTAGTGTTAGGGTTAGCGGTTAGGAGTTAGTGTTTTATTAAGGGGTATGGTTAGAATTAGGATTGGGGTTAGAGTTAGGGTGAGGTATAGGGGTTAGGTTTAGGGGTTAGTTTTAGGGTAAAAGGATAGGATTAGGGTTACGGGTTGGGCTTAGGTTTAGGGTTAAAGTTTACTACTAGGGTTAGGGATAGGGTTCAGGGTTAGCTTTAGGAGTTCTGGTTAGGGTTAGGTGTTAGGTTAGTGTCAGGGTTAGGTCTAGTCGTGAGGGTAAGGTTTAGGGTTAGCTTTAAGAGCTAGGGTTATGTTTAATATTTAGGATTAGGATTAGGGTTAAGGGTTAGGGTAAGGCTTAGGGGTTAGGGTGAAGGGTTAAGATCAAGGGTTAGGGTTTTTGTTAGGCATAGCGTTGGGGTTAGAAGTAAGGGTTACTGTCAGTGTTAGGGTTGTAGGTAGGGTTACGGTTAGGGTTAGTGGTTTAGAATTAGGGTTAGGGATTAGGTGTCACAGTGATGACTAGGAGATAGGGTTAGAAATATGGGATAGGGGTTGTTCTCAGGAAATGGGTTATGCATTAACGTTAGGATAAGAGGTTAAAGTTAGGCGCACGGTGAGGTTTACGTGTTAAGGGGAGAAATAGGAACAGGGTTGGGTGTTATGTTCAGGGTTAGGGTTATCTGTTAAAGGTATTGTTTATGTTAGCGCACGGACCCTGTCTGCATTAGGCGGGCGGGGGGAGTTTAGGGGGCTGGGATTGTACCCGGGAAGCCACTCTATCATACTCTGGGTATGGGCCCGTGGGTTTCATGCAGGACACAGTGGTAGAGCCTCCTTTCACGCATGGCATGGGAGGATTGCAGGCTTTCTAAACTCTAAGAAAGCAAGAAGTCTGAGAATTAAATTTAGGGTTAGGATTCTGGTTAGGGTTAAGGATGAAGTTTAGTGTTAGGGTGAGGGCTTAGGGTTAGGGATTAGGGTTAGGGTTAAAGGTTACTCTTAGGTTTAACGGTTACACTTTGGTTTAGGGTTGAGGTTTACGGTTAGGGTTAAGATGAGGGGTTAAGGTTTGGTACAGGGTTAGGGTTAAGTGTTAGGTTTAGGGTTGAAGATTAGGATTAGGGTTAGGATTAAAGGTTAGCGTGAGAGTTAACGCTTAGGGTTAAGGTTAAGAGTTAGGGTTTAGGGTTAGGTTTAGGGTTAGGGTTAGTTTTAGGGTTAGAGTTATGTCCTATGGTTTGTGTTAGAGGTTAGGGTTAGGTTTACTGGTCACGGTTAGGGTAACGTTTAGGGGGTAGCATTAGGGTTAGGGTTAGGGTTAAGGGATAGGATTAGGGTTAAGTGCTGGGCTTAGGATTAGGGTTTAGTGTTAGGTTTATCATTAAGGATTAGGGTTAGAATCAGGGTTAAATGCTTGGGTGCGGGTAATGGTTAGGGTCAGGGTTAAGGTTCACAGATAGGGTTAGTGTTAAGGGTTACGGGTAGGTTTAGGGTTCAGGGTTAGTGTTAGCATCAGGGCTTAAGTTTAGGATTAGGCGGTAGGTTAGATTTAGGGTTAGATCTAGGCGTTAGGGTAAGGGCTAGCGTTAGGGTTAAGATATAGGGTTAGGTTTAATGCTTAGGATTAGGGTTAGGGTTTGGGGTTAAAGTAAGTGTTAGGGGTTAGGTTTAAGGATCCAAGGTTAGGGTTATTTTTAGCTGTAGTGTTAGGGTTAGGGATAAGGGATCCCATTAGCATTAAGGGTCTTCCTTACTGTAGGGTTAAGGGTTAGGCTTAGAGTTAAAGGTTAAGGTTAGGGTCAGTGTTAAGATTTAGGGTGAGGGTTAACGGTTAGGGTAAAGGTTAAGCGTTAGGGTTAGGGATTAGTGATTAGGGTTTTTGGTTAGTGTTAGGGTTAGCGGTTAGGAGTTAGTGTTTTATGAAGGGGTATGGTTAGAATTAGGATTGGTATTAATGTTATATTGGCTTGGTAGAACGTGTTGGGGAGAACTCCATCCTTCTCAATATTGGAGAATAGTTTATGTAGGATGGGCACCAGTTCTTCTTTGTATGTATGGTAAAATTCAGGTGTGAACCCATCTGGACCAGGGCTTTTCTTTTTGGCAAGGTTTTTTATTGCTGTTTCGATTTCAGTTCTTGATATTGGTCTGTTCAGGTACTCTATTTCTTCCTGGTTGAGCCTGGGAAGACTATGTGTCTCTAAAAATTTGTCCATTTCCTCCACGTTCTCCAGTTTGTGTGCATAAAGATTTTTGTAGAATTCATAGATGATATCTTGTATCTCTGTAGCATCGGTTGTGATTTCTCCTTTCATGTTCCTAATGGAGGTTATTAGAGATTTTACTTTTGTGCTCTTGGTTAGTCTAGCCAGGGGTGTGTCTATTTTGTTTATCTTTTCAAAGAACCAACTTTTTGTTTTATTAATTTCCCTTATAGTTTCTTTGTTGTCCTTTTCATTTAGTTCTGATTTGATCTTAGTAATTTCTCGCCTTCTGCTGGGTTTGGGATCGTTCTGTTCTTCTTTCTCCAGCTCTTTGAGTCTATTCGTTAGGTTGTCTATTTGCATGTTTTCTGTCTTTTTGATATAGGCATTTATGGATATGAACTTTCCTCTCAGGACTGCTTTAGCTGCATCCCATAGATTTTGATAAGTTGTATCTCCATTGTCATTTAATTCAAAGAAATTTTTGATTTCCATCTTGATTTCTTCTTTTATAGAATAATTATTCAGGAGAAGGTTATTTAGCTTCCATGACTTTGAGTAAGAGTGAGGGTTTCTGTTTGTGATCATTGTTACTTTTATTCCGCTGTGATCTGAGAAGATGCATGGTATAATTTCTATTTTTTTGAATTTTTGAAGACATGATTTATGTCCTAGGACATGGTCAATCTTAGAGAATGTCCCGTGAGCTGATGAGAAGAATGTATATTCTGTGGACTTTGGGTAGAATGTCCTATAGATGTCAGCCATGCCCATTTGTTCTAGCATTCTATTTAGGTCCATTATGTCTT
This sequence comes from Eulemur rufifrons, assembly GCF_041146395.1. Lineage (NCBI taxonomy): Eukaryota > Metazoa > Chordata > Mammalia > Primates > Lemuridae > Eulemur > Eulemur rufifrons. Next base: position 529,557 of record NW_027182869.1, on the reverse strand, counting down.
TGTTTATTTTCTGTTTAGAGGATCTGTCCTGTACTGTCAGTGGGGTGTTAAAGTCTCCAGCTATTACAGTATTATTATCAATCATCTGGTTCAGATCTAGTAGGGTTTGCTTTATGAATCTAGGTGCACCTAGGTTGGGTGCATATATATTGAGTATAGTCATGGCTTCTTGTTGAATTGTGCCCTTGACCAGTATGTAGTAGCCATTTTTGTCTTTTATTATTTTTGTTGGTTTGAAAGCTAAGTTATTGGAAATTAAGATTGCCACACCAGCTTTCTTTTCGTTACCGTTTGCTTGAAATACCGATTTCCATCCTTTTACTTTCAGTCTAAATGCATCTTTGCTCGTTAGGTGGGTTTCTTGGAGACAGCAGATACTTGGCTTGTGCTTTTTTATCCATTGGGCCAGTCTATGTCTCTTGAGCGGGGAATTCAAGCCATTCACATTTATTGAGAAAACCGATAAGTGAGACGGTTTTTTGTTCAGCTTGTTGGGTAGAACTTCATTGCAATGTTTTCTAATCATCAGGGAAATGCAAATCAAAACCACAATGAGATATCACTTAACCCCAGTGAGAATGGCCTTTATCAAAAAAACCCAAAACAACACATGTTGGCGTGGGTGTGGAGAGACAGGAACACTAATACGCTGCTGGTGGGACTGCAAACTAGTGCAACCCCTGTGGAAAGCATTATGGAGGTATCTTAAACAGATTCAAGTAGACCTGCCATTTGACCCAGCAATCCCATTACTGGGCATATACCCAAAGGAAAAAAGGTCATTCTGTTACAAAGGCACGTGTACCCAAATGTTTATAGCAGCACAATTCACAATAGCAAAGATGTGGAAACAACCCAAATGCCCATCAATACATGATTGGATTAGTAAACTGTGGTATATGTATACCATGGAATATTACTTAGCTATAAGGAATGATGAAGATACGACATCTCTATGGTTCTCCTGGAGAGAGTTGGAAACCATTATATTAAGTGAAGTATCCCAAGAATGGAAAAACAAGCATCACATGTACTCACCAGAAAATTGGTTTCCCTGATCATCACCTAAATACAAATCTGGGAATGACACCAATTGGACATCAGACTGAGGTGGGGGGTGGGGGAGGGGATGGGGGTATGCCTACACAATGAGTGCATTGCACACCTTTTGGGGAGTGGTAACACTTGAAGGTGCTGACTCGGGAAAGGGGGGGAGGGGAAAAAAATATGAAACTATTGTTTTTAACTTGCACTGTTCACTTAATAATTTATCATGAATATTACCCATATTATTTCAAAAAAACAAAAAAAAGAATTAGGATTGGGGTTAGAGTTAGGGTGAGGTATAGGGGTTAGGTTTAGGGGTTAGTTTTAGGGTAAAAGGATAGGATTAGGGTTACGGGTTGGGCTTAGGTTTAGGGTTAAAGTTTACTGCTAGGGTTAGGGATAGGGTTTAGGGTTAGCTTTAGGGGTTCTGGTTAGGGTTAGGTGTTAGGTTAGTGTCAGGGTTAGGTCTAGTCGTGAGGGTAAGGTTTAGGGTTAGCTTTAATAGCTAGGGTTAGGTTTAATGGTTAGGATTAGGATTAGGGTTAAGGGTTAGGGTAAGGCTTAGGGGTTAGGGTGAAGGGTTAGGGTCAAGGGTTAGGGTTTTTGTTAGGCATAGCGTTGGGGTTAGAAATAAGGGTTACTGTCAGTGTTAGGGTTGTAGGTAGGGTTACGGTTAGGGTTAGCGGTTTAGAATTAGGGTTAGGGATTAGGTGTCACAGTGATGACTAGGAGATAGGGTTAGAATTATGGGTTAGGGGTTGTTCTCAGGAAATGGGTTATGCATTAACGTTAGGATAAGAGTTTAAAGTTAGGCGCACGGTGAGGTTTACGTGTTAAGGGGAGAAATAGGAACAGGGTTGGATGTTATGTTCAGGGTTAGGGTTATCTGTTAAAGGTATTGTTTATGCTTAGCGCACGGGCCCTGTCTGCATTAGGCGGGCGGGGGGAGTTTAGGGGGCTGGGATTGTACCCGGGAACCCACTCTATCATACTCTGGGTATGGGCCCGTGGGTTTCATGCAGAACACAGTGGTAGAGCCTCCTTTCACGCATGGCATGGGAGGATTGCAGGCTCTGTAAACTCTAAGAAAGCAAGAAGTCTGAGAATTAGATTTAGGGTTAGGATTCTGGTTAGGGTTAAGGATGAAGTTTAGTGTTAAGGTGAGGGCTTAGGGTTAGGGATTAGGGTTAGGGTTAAAGGTTACTCTTAGGTTTAACGGTTACACTTTGGTTTAGGGTTGAGGTTTACGCTTAGGGTTAAGATGAGGGGTTAGTGTTTGGTACAGGGTTAGGGTTAAGTGTTAGGTTTAGGGTTGAAGATTAGGATTAGGGTTAGGATTAAAGGTTAGCGTGAGAGTTAACGCTTAGGGTTAAGGTTAAGAGTTAGGGTTTAGGGTTAGGGTTAGTTTTAGGGTTAGAGTTATGTGCTATGGTTTGTGTTAGAGGTTAGGGTTAGGTTTACTGGTGACGGTTAGGGTTACGTTTAGGGGTTAGCATTAGGGTTAGGGTTGGGGTTAGGGTTAAGGGATAGGATTAGGGTTTAGTGTTAATGTTAGCATTAAGGATTAGGGTTAGGGTCAGGGTTAAATGCTTGGGTGCGGGTAATGGTTAGGGTCAGGCTTAAGGTTCACGGATAGGGTTAGTGTTAAGGGTTACCGGTAGGTTTAGGGTTCAGGGTTAGTGTTAGCATTAGGGCTTAAGGTTAGGATTAGGCGGTAGGTTAGATTTAGGGTTAGATCTAGGCGTTAGGGTAAGGGCTAGCGTTAGGGTTAAGAGATAGGGTTAGGTTTAATGCTTAGGATTAGGGTTAGGTTTTGGGGTTAAAGTAAGTGTTAGGGGTTAGGTTTAAGGATCCAAGGTTAGGGTTATTTTTAGCTGTAGTGTTAGGGTTAGGGATAAAGGATCCCATTAGCATTAAGGGTCTTCCTTCCTGTAGGGTTAAGGGTTAGGCTTAGAGTTAAAGGTTAAGGTTAGGGTCAGTGTTAAGATTTAGGGTGAGGGTTAACGGTTAGGGTAAAAGTTAACCGTTATGGTTAGGGATTAGTGATTAGGGATTTTGGTTAGTGTTAGGGTTAGCGGTTAGGAGTTAGTGCTTTATGAAGGGGTATGGTTAGAATTAGGATTGGGGTTAGAGTTAGGGTGAGGTATAGGGGTTAGGTTTAGGGTTAGTTTTAGGGTAAAAGGATAGGATTAGGGTTACGGGTTGGGCTTAGGTTTAGGGTTAAAGTTTACTGCTAGGGTTAGGGATAGGGTTCAGGGTTAGCTTTAGGGGTTCTGGTTAGGGTTAGGTGTTAGGTTAGTGTCAGGGTTAGGTCTAGTCGTGAGGGTAAGGTTTAGGGTTAGCTTTAAGAGCTAGGGTTAGGTTTAATGGTTAGGATTAGGATTAGGGTTAAGGGTTAGGGTAAGGCTTAGGGGTTAGGGTGAAGGGTTAGGGTCAAGGGTTAGGGTTTTTGTTAGTCATAGCGTTGGGGTTAGAAGTAAGGGTTACTGTCAGTGTTAGGGTTGTAGGTAGGGTTACGGTTAGGGTTAGCGGTTTAGAATTAGGGTTAGGGATTAGGTGTTCCAGTGATGACTAGGAGATAGGGTTAGAATTATGGGATAGGGGTTGTTCTCAGGAAATGGGTTATGCATTAACGTTAGGATAAGAGGATAAAGTTAGGCGCACGGTGAGGTTTACGTGTTAAGGGGAGAAATAGGAACAGGGTTGGGTGTTATGTTCAGGGTTAGGGTTATCTGTTAAAGGTATTGTTTATGCTTAGCGCACGGGCCCTGTCTGCATTAGGCGGGCGGGGGGAGTTTAGGGGGCTGGGATTGTACCCGGGAACCCACTGTATCATACTCTGGGTATGGGCCCGTGGGTTTCATGCAGGACAGAGTGGTAGAGCCTCCTTTCACGCATGGCATGGGAGGATTGAAGGCTTTCTAAACTCTAAGAAAGCAAGAAGTCTGAAAATTAGATTTAGGGTTAGGACTCTGGTTAGGGTTAAGGATGAAGTTTAGTGTTAGGGTGAGGGCTTAAGGTTAGGGATTAGTGTTAGGGTTAAAGGTTACTCTTAGGTTTAACGGTTACAGTTCGGTTTAGGGTTGAGGTTTACGGTTAGGGTTAAGATGAGGGGTTAGGGTTTGGTAGACGTTTAGGGTTAAGTGTTAGGTTTAGGGTTGAAGATTAGGATTAGGGTTAGGATTAAAGGTTAGCGTGAGAGTTAACGCTTAGGGTTAAGGTTAAGAGTTAGGGTTTACGGTTAGGCTTAGGGTTAGAGTTATGTGCTATGATTTGTGTTAGGGGTTAGGGTTAGGTTTACTGTTCACGGTTAGGGTTGGGTTTAGGGGTTAGCATTAGGGTTAGGGATTAGGTTTAGGGTAAGGGTCTAGAGTTAATGTTGGGCTTTAGGCTCGGGGCTTAGGTTCAGGGTCAGTGGTTAGCGCTGGTGGTAGGGCTTAGCTTTAGCGGTCAGTTTAAGGGCACAGGACCTGGTTAATCTACGGTGAGAGGGGTGCGGTCGGAGTCACCACGAAAGCACAACATCATTCCCTGGGCCTTGGGAGAGGACCTCCATGCAGGACTCAGGCGGAGCCTCATCTCACACATGGCATGGCTGTATTGTAGCCTTGCTTCACTCTGGGAATGGAAGTAGTGTGAGAATTAGGGTTGGGGTTGGCGTTAGGGTTTTTCGTGTTTGGGGTTAGGTTTCGAGTCAGGGTTAGGTGCTAGGGATTAGTGGTTAGGGTTAGAGTTAGTGTTAGGGGTAAGGTGTTAAGTCTGGGTTAGGGGGCCAGGGTAAGGTTAAGTGTTGGAGTTAGCATTAGGGTTAGGGGTTAGGGTTAAGGGATAGGGTTAGGATTCAGGGTGAGGGTTAGAGGGTTAACAGTTGGGGTTAGGCTTAGGGGTTAGGGATAGTGTTAGGGTTAAGGGTTAGGAGCTTGGTTCAGGTTTAAGGTTAGCATTAGGGGTTGGGGTTAGTGTTAACTGTAGGTCAGTGTTGGGGTTAGATCTCTAGGCATTAGGGTAAAGGTTAGGGTTAGGGTTAAGAGTTAGGGTTCTGTTTAATGGTTAGGATTGGGAATAGGTTAAGGGTTAGGGTTAAGGTTAGGGGTTATGACGAAGGATCTACGGTTAGGGTTACTTTTAGGCGTAGGGTTAGGGTAAGGGGTTAGGGTTAGTGTTAGTGTTGTTGGTCGGGTTAAGGTTAGGGTTGGCGCTTCAGAATTAGGGATTAGGTGTTACGGTTATAGCTAGGAGATAGGGTTATAATGACGGTATAGGGCTTGTTCTCAGGGTGTCATGCATTAACGTTAAGATATGGGGTTAAAGTTAGGGTTATGGTGAGGTTTACCTGTTAAGGTGAGCAGTAGGGTCAGGGTTAGGTGTTATGTTGTGGGTTAGGCTTATGGGTGAGGGGTAGGGTTTATGCTTAGGGCACGGGCCCTGTATGCCCTAGGAGGCAAAGTTAGGTGTCTGTGATGGTCGCTGGGAACCCACTCTACCGCACGCAGTGTATGGGCCTCTGGGTTTCATGCAGGACACTGTGGCAGAGCCTCCTTTCACACATGGCGTGGGAGGATTGCAGGCTTTCTAAACTCTAAGAAAGCAAGAAGTCTGAAAATTAGATTTAGGGTTAGGGTTATGGTTAGGGTTAAGGATGAAGTTTAGTGTTAGGGTGAGGGCTTAGGCTTAGGGATTACGGTTAGGGTTAAAGGTTACTCTTAGATTTAACGGTTACACTTTGGTTTAGGGTTGAGGTTTAAGGTTAGGGTTAAGATGAGGGGTTAGGGTTTGGTACAGGGTTAGGGTTAAGTGTTAGGTTTAGGGTTGAAGATTAGGATTAGGGTTAGGATTAAAGGTTAGCGTGAGAGTTAACGCTTAGGGTTAAGGTTAAGAGTTAGGGTTTAGGGTTAGGGTTAGGGTTAGGGTTAGCTTTAGGGTTAGACTTATGTGCTATGGTTTGTGTTAGAGGTTAGGGTTAGGTTTACTGTTCACGGTTAGGGTTACGTTTAGGGGTTAGCATTAGGGTTAGGGTTAAGGGATAGGATTAGGGTTAAGTGTTGGGCTTAGGGTTAGGGTTTAGTGTTAGGGTTATCATTAAGGATTAGGGTAAGGGTCAGGGTTAAATGCTTGGGTGCGGGTAATGGTTAGGGTCAGGGTTAAAGTTCACGGATAGGGTTAGTGTTAAGGGTTACGGGTAGGTTTAGGGTTCAGGGTTAGCGTTAGCATTAGGGCTTAAGGTTAGGATTAGGCGGGAGGTTAGATTTAGGGTTAGAACTAGACGTTAGGGTAAGGGCTAGGGTTAGGGTTAAGAGATAGGGTTAGGTTTAATGCTTAGGATTAGGGTTAGGGTTTGGGGTTAAAGTAAGTGTTAGGGGTTAGGTTTAAGGATCAAAGGTTAGGGTTATTTTTAGCTGTAGTGTTAGGGTTAGGGAAAAGGGATCCCATTAGCATTAAGGGTCTTCCTTACTGTAGGGTTAAGGGTTAGGCTTAGAGTTAAAGGTTAAGGTTAGGGTCAGTGTTAAGAATTAGGGTGAGGGTTAACGGTTAGGGTAAAGGTTAAGCGTTAGGGTTAGGGATTAGCGATTAGGATTTTTGGTTAGTGTTAGGGTTAGAGGTTAGGAGTTCGTGTTTTATGAAGGGGTATGGTTAGAATTAGGATTGGGGTTAGAGTTAGGGTTAGGTATAGGGGTTAGTTTTAGGGTAAAAGGATAGGATTAGGGTTATGGGTTGGGCTTAGGTTTAGGGTTAAAGTTTACTGCTAGGGTTAGGGATAGGGTTCAGGTTTAGCTTTAGGGGTTCTGGTTAGGGTTAGGTGTTAGGTTAGTGTCAGGGTTAGGTCTAGTCGTGAGGGTAAGGTTTAGGGTTAGCTTTAAGAGCTAGGGTTAGGTTTAATGGTTAGGATTAGGATTAGGGTTAAGGGTTAGCGTAAGGCTTAGGGGTTTGGGTGAAGGGTTAGGGTTTTTGTTAGGCATAGCGTTGGGGTTAGAAGTAAGGGTTACTGTCAGTGTTAGGGTTGTAGGTAGGGTTCCGGTTAGGGTTAGCGGTTTAGAATTAGGGTTAGGGATTAGGTGTCACAGTGATGACTAGGAGATAGGGTTAGAATTATGGGATAGGGGTTGTTCTCAGGGAATGGGTTATGCATTAATGTTAGGATAAGAGGTTAAAGTTAGGCTCACGGTGAGGTTTACGTGTTAAGGGGAGAAATAGGAACAGGGTTGGGTGTTATGTTCAGGGTTAGGGTTATCTGTTAGAGGTATTGTTTATGCTTAGCGCACGGGCCCTGTCTGCATTAGGCGGGCGGGGGGAGTTTAGGGGGCTGGGATTGTACCCGGGAACCCACTCTATCATACTCTGGGTATGGGCCCGTGGGTTTCATGCAGGACACAGTGGTAGAGCCTCCTTTCACGCATGGCATGGGAGGATTGCAGGCTTTCTAAACTCTAAGAAAGCAAGAAGTCTGAGAATTAGATTTAGGGTTAGGATTCTGGTTAGGGTTAAGGATGAAGTTTAGTGTTAGGGTGAGGGCTTAAGGTTAGGGATTAGGGTTAGGGTTAAAGGTTACTCTTAGGTTTAACGGTTACAGTTCGGTTTAGGGTTGAGGTTTACGGTTAGGGTTAAGATGAGGGGTTAGGGTTTGGTAGACGTTTAGGGTTAAGTGTTAGGTTTAGGGTTGAAGATTAGGATTAGTGTTAGGATTAAAGGTTAGCGTGAGAGTTAACGCTTAGGGTTAAGGTTAAGAGTTAGGGTTTACGGTTAGGCTTAGGGTTAGATTTAGGGTTAGAGTTATGTGCTATGGTTTGTGTTAGGGGTTAGGGTTAGGTTTACTGTTCACGGTTAGGGTTGGGTTTAGGGGTTAGCATTAGGGTTAGGGATTAGGTTTAGGGTAAGGGTCTAGAGTTAATGTTGGGCTTTAGGCTCGGGGCTTAGGTTCAGGGTCAGGGGTTAGCGTTGGTGGTAGGGCTTAGCTTTAGCGGTCAGTTTAAGGGCACAGGACCTGGTTAATCTACGGTGAGAGGGGTGCGGTCGGAGTCACCACGAAAGCACAACATCATTCCCTGGGCCTTCGGACAGGACCTCCATGCAGGACTCAGGCGGAGCCTCATCTCACACATGGCATGGCTGTATTGTAGGCTTGCTTCACTCTGGGAATGGAAGTAGTGTGAGAATTAGGGTTGGGGTTGGGGTTAGGGTTTTTCGTGTTAGGGGTTAGGTTTCGAGTCAGGGTTAGGTGCTAGGGATTAGTGGTTAGGGTTAGAGTTAGTGTTAGGGGTAAGGTGTTAAGTCTGGGTTAGGGGGCCAGGGTAAGGTTTAGGGTTGGAGTTAGCGTTAGTGTTAGCGGTTTGGGTTAAGGGATAGGGTTAGGATTCAGGGTGAGGGTTAGAGGGTTAACAGTTGGGGTTAGGCTTAGGGGTTAGGGATAGTGTTAGAGTTAAGGGTTAGGAGCTTGGTTCAGGTTTAAGGTTAGCATTAGGGGTTGGGGTTAGTGTTAACTGTAGGTCAGTGTTGGGGTTAGATCTCTAGGCATTAGGGTAAAGGTTAGGGTTAGGGTTAAGAGTTAGGGTTCTGTTTAATGGTTAGGATTGGGAATAGGTTAAGGGTTAGGGTTAAGGTTAGGGGTTATGACGAAGGATCAACGGTTAGGGTTACTTTTAGGCGTAGGGTTAGGGTAAGGGGTTAGGGTTAGTGTTAGTGTTGTTGGTCGGGTTAAGGTTAGGGTTGGCGCTTCAGAATTAGGGATTAGGTGTTACGGTTATAGCTAGGAGGTAGGGTTATAATGACGGTATAGGGCTTGTTCTCAGGGTGTCATGCATTAACGTTAAGATATGGGGTTAAAGTTAGGGTTATGGTGAGGTTTACCTGTTAAGGTGAGCAGTAGGATGAGGGTTAGGTGTTATGTTGTGGGTTGGGCTTATGGGTGAGGGGTAGGGTTTATGCTTAGGGCACGGGCCCTGTATGCCCTAGGAGGCAAAGTTAGGTGTCTGTGATGGTCGCTGGGAACCCACTCTACCGCACGCAGTGTATGGGCCTCTGGGTTTCATGCAGGACACTGTGGCAGAGCCTCCTTTCACACATGGCGTGGGAGGATTGCAGGCTTTCTAAACTCTAAGAAAGCAAGAAGTCTGAAAATTAGATTTAGGGTTAGGGTTATGGTTAGGGTTAAGGATGAAGTTTAGTGTTAGGGTGAGGGCTTAGGCTTAGGGATTAGGGTTAGGGTTAAAGGTTACTCTTAGATTTAACGGTTACACTTTGGTTTAGGGTTGAGGTTTAAGGTTAGGGTTAAGATGAGGGGTTAGGGTTTGGTACAGGGTTAGGGTTAAGTGTTAGGTTTAGGGTTGAAGATTAGGATTAGGGTTAGGATTAAAGGTTAGCGTGAGACTTAACGCTTAGGGTTAAGGTTAAGAGTTAGGGTTTAGGGTTAGGGTTAGGGTTAGGGTTAGCTTTAGGGTTAGACTTATGTGCTATGGTTTGTGTTAGAGGTTAGGGTTAGGTTTACTGTTCACGGTTAGGGTTACGTTTAGGGGTTAGCATTAGGGTTAGGGTTAGGTTTAGGGTTAAGGGATAGGATTAGGGTTAAGTGTTGGGCTTAGGGTTAGGGTTTAGTGTTAGGGTTATCATTAAGGATTAGGGTTAGGGTCAGGGTTAAATGCTTGGGTGCGGGTAATGGTTAGGGTCGGGGTTAAAGTTCACGGATAGGGTTAGTGTTAAGGGTTACGGGTAGGATTAGGGTTCAGGGTTAGCGTTAGCATTAGGGCTTAAGGTTAGGATTAGCGGGAGGTTAGATTTAGGGTTAGAACTAGACGTTAGAGTAAGGGCTAGGGTTAGGGTTAAGAGATAGGGTTAGGTTTAATGCTTAGGATTAGGGTTAGGGTTTGGGGTTAAAGTAAGTGTTAGGGGTTAGGTTTAAGGATCAAAGGTTAGGGTTATTTTTAGCTGTAGTGTTAGGGTTAGGGAAAAGGGATCCCATTAGCATTAAGGGTCTTCCTTAATGTAGGGTTAAGGGTTAGGCTTAGAGTTAAAGGTTAAGGTTAGGGTCAGTGTTAAGAATTAGGGTGAGGGTTAACGGTTAGGGTAAAGGTTAAGCGTTAGGGTTAGGGATTAGCGATTAGGATTTTTGGTTAGTGTTAGGGTTAGAGGTTAGGAGTTCGTGTTTTATGAAGGGGTATGGTTAGAATTAGGATTGGGGTTAGAGTTAGGGTTAGGTATAGGGGTTAGTTTTAGGGTAAAAGGATAGGATTAGGGTTATGGGTTGGGCTTAGGTTTAGGGTTAAAGTTTACTGCTAGGGTTAGGGATAGGGTTCAGGGTTAGCTTTAGGGGTTCTGGTTAGGGTTAGGTGTTAGGTTAGTGTCAGGGTTAGGTCTAGTCGTGAGGGTAAGGTTTAGGGTTAGCTTTAAGAGCTAGGGTTAGGTTTAATGGTTAGGATTAGGATTAGGGTTAAGGGTTAGCGTAAGGCTTAGGGCTTTGGGTGAAGGGTTAGGGTTTTTGTTAGGCATAGCGTTGGGGTTAGAGTAAGGGTTACTGTCAGTGTTAGGGTTGTAGGTAGGGTTCCGGTTAGGGTTAGCGGTTTAGAATTAGGGTTAGGGATTAGGTGTTCCAGTGATGACTAGGAGATAGGGTTAGAATTATGGGATAGGGGTTGTTCTCAGGGAATGGGTTATGCATTAACGTTAGGATAAGAGGTTAAAGTTAGGCTCACGGTGAGGTTTACGTGTTAGGGGAGAAATAGGAACAGGGTTGGGTGTTATGTTCAGGGTTAGGGTTATCTGTTAGAGGTATTGTTTATGCTTAGCGCACGGGCCCTGTCTGCATTAGGCGGGCGGGTGGAGTTTAGGGGGCTGGGATTGTACCCGGGAACCCACTCTATCATACTCTGGGTATGGGCCCGTGGGTTTCATGCAGGACACAGTGGTAGAGCCTCCTTTCACGCATGGCATGGGAGGATTGCAGGCTTTCTAAACTCTAAGAAAGCAAGAAGTCTGAGAATTAGATTTAGGGTTAGGATTCTGGTTAGGGTTAAGGATGAAGTTTAGTGTTAGGGTGAGGGCTTAAGGTTAGGGATTAGGGTTAGGGTTAAAGGTTACTCTTAGGTTTAACGGTTACAGTTCGGTTTAGGGTTGAGGTTTACGGTTAGGGTTAAGATGAGGGGTTAGGGTTTGGTAGACGTTTAGGGTTAAGTGTTAGGTTTAGGGTTGAAGATTAGGATTAGTGTTAGGATTAAAGGTTAGCGTGAGAGTTAACGCTTAGGGTTAAGGTTAAGAGTTAGGGTTTACGGTTAGGCTTAGGGTTAGATTTAGGGTTAGAGTTATGTGCTATGGTTTGTGTTAGGGGTTAGGGTTAGGTTTACTGTTCACGGTTAGGGTTGGGTTTAGGGGTTAGCATTAGGGTTAGGGATTAGGTTTAGGGTAAGGGTCTAGAGTTAATGTTGGGCTTTAGGCTCGGGGCTTAGGTTCAGGGTCAGGGGTTAGCGTTGGTGGTAGGGCTTAGCTTTAGCGGTCAGTTTAAGGGCACAGGACCTGGTTAATCTACGGTGAGAGGGGTGCGGTCGGAGTCACCACGAAAGCACAACATCATTCCCTGGGCCTTCGGACAGGACCTCCATGCAGGACTCAGGCGGAGCCTCATCTCACACATGGCATGGCTGTATTGTAGGCTTGCTTCACTCTGGGAATGGAAGTAGTGTGAGAATTAGGGTTGGGGTTGGGGTTAGGGTTTTTCGTGTTAGGGGTTAGGTTTCGAGTCAGGGTTAGGTGCTAGGGATTAGTGGTTAGGGTTAGAGTTAGTGTTAGGGGTAAGGTGTTAAGTCTGGGTTAGGGGGCCAGGGTAAGGTTTAGGGTTGGAGTTAGCGTTAGTGTTAGCGGTTAGGGTTAAGGGATAGGGTTAGGATTCAGGGTGAGGGTTAGAGTGTTAACAGTTGGGGTTAGGCTTAGGGGTTAGGGATAGTGTTAGAGTTAAGGGTTAGGAGCTTGGTTCAGGTTTAAGGTTAGCATTAGGGGTTGGGGTTAGTGTTAACTGTAGGTCAGTGTTGGGGTTAGATCTCTAGGCATTAGGGTAAAGGTTAGGGTTAGGGTTAAGAGTTAGGGTTCTGTTTAATGGTGAGGATTGGGAATAGGTTAAGGGTTAGGGTTAAGGTTAGGGGTTATGACGAAGGATCAACGGTTAGGGTTACTTTTAGGCGTAGGGTTAGGGTAAGGGGTTAGGGTTAGTGTTAGTGTTGTTGGTCGGGTTAAGGTTAGGGTTGGCGCTTCAGAATTAGGGATTAGGTGTTACGGTTATAGCTAGGAGGTAGGGTTATAATGACGGTATAGGGCTTGTTCTCAGGGTGTCATGCATTAACGTTAAGATATGGGGTTAAAGTTAGGGTTATGGTGAGGTTTACCTGTTAAGGTGAGCAGTAGGATGAGGGTTAGGTGTTATGTTGTGGGTTAGGCTTATGGGTGAGGGGTAGGGTTTATGCTTAGGGCACGGGCCCTGTATGCCCTAGGAGGCAAAGTTAGGTGTCTGTGATGGTCGCTGGGAACCCACTCTACCGCACGCAGTGTATGGGCCTCTGGGTTTCATGCAGGACACTGTGGCAGAGCCTCCTTTCACACATGGCGTGGGAGGATTGCAGGCTTTCTAAACTCTAAGAAAGCAAGAAGTCTGAAAATTAGATTTAGGGTTAGGGTTATGGTTAGGGTTAAGGATGAAGTTTAGTGTTAGGGTGAGGGCTTAGGCTTAGGGATTACGGTTAGGGTTAAAGGTTACTCTTAGATTTAACGGTTACACTTTGGTTTAGGGTTGAGGTTTAAGGTTAGGGTTAAGATGAGGGGTTAGGGTTTGGTACAGGGTTAGGGTTAAGTGTTAGGTTTAGGGTTGAAGATTAGGATTAGGGTTAGGATTAAAGGTTAGCGTGAGAGTTAACGCTTAGGGTTAAGGTTAAGAGTTAGGGTTTAGGGTTAGGGTTAGGGTTAGGGTTAGCTTTAGGGTTAGACTTATGTGCTATGGTTTGTGTTAGAGGTTAGGGTTAGGTTTACTGTTCACGGTTAGGGTTACGTTTAGGGGTTAGCATTAGGGTTAGGGTTAGGTTTAGGGTTAAGGGATAGGATTAGGGTTAAGTGTTGGGCTTAGGGTTAGGGTTTAGTGTTAGGGTTATCATTAAGGATTAGGGTTAGGGTCAGGGTTAAATGCTTGGGTGCGGGTAATGGTTAGGGTCGGGGTTAAAGTTCACGGATAGGGTTAGTGTTAAGGGTTACGGGTAGGTTTAGGGTTCAGGGTTAGCGTTAGCATTAGGGCTTAAGGTTAGGATTAGCGGGAGGTTAGATTTAGGGTTAGAACTAGACGTTAGAGTAAGGGCTAGGGTTAGGGTTAAGAGATAGGGTTAGGTTTAATGCTTAGGATTAGGGTTAGGGTTTGGGGTTAAAGTAAGTGTTAGGGGTTAGGTTTAAGGATCAAAGGTTAGGGTTATTTTTAGCTGTAGTGTTAGGGTTAGGGAAAAGGGATCCCATTAGCATTAAGGGTCTTCCTTAATGTAGGGTTAAGGGTTAGGCTTAGAGTTAAAGGTTAAGGTTAGGGTCAGTGTTAAGAATTAGGGTGAGGGTTAACGGTTAGGGTAAAGGTTAAGCGTTAGGGTTAGGGATTAGCGATTAGGATTTTTGGTTAGTGTTAGGGTTAGAGGTTAGGAGTTCGTGTTTTATGAAGGGGTATGGTTAGAATTAGGATTGGGGTTAGAGTTAGGGTTAGGTATAGGGGTTAGTTTTAGGGTAAAAGGATAGGATTAGGGTTATGGGTTGGGCTTAGGTTTAGGGTTAAAGTTTACTGCTAGGGTTAGGGATAGGGTTCAGGGTTAGCTTTAGGGGTTCTGGTTAGGGTTAGGTGTTAGGTTAGTGTCAGGGTTAGGTCTAGTCGTGAGGGTAAGGTTTAGGGTTAGCTTTAAGAGCTAGGGTTAGGTTTAATGGTTAGGATTAGGATTAGGGTTAAGGGTTAGCGTAAGGCTTAGGGCTTTGGGTGAAGGGTTAGGGTTTTTGTTAGGCATAGCGTTGGGGTTAGAGTAAGGGTTACTGTCAGTGTTAGGGTTGTAGGTAGGGTTCCGGTTAGGGTTAGCGGTTTAGAATTAGGGTTAGGGATTAGGTGTTCCAGTGATGACTAGGAGATAGGGTTAGAATTATGGGATAGGGGTTGTTCTCAGGGAATGGGTTATGCATTAACGTTAGGATAAGAGGTTAAAGTTAGGCGCACGGTGAGGTTTACGTGTTAAGGGGAGAAATAGGAACAGGGTTGGGTGTTATGTTCAGGGTTAGGATTATCTGTTAGAGGTATTGTTTATGCTTAGCGCACGGGCCCTGTCTGCATTGGGCGGGCGGGGGGAGTTTAGGGGGCTGGGATTGTACCCGGGAACCCACTCTATCATACTCTGGGTATGGGCCCGTGGGTTTCATGCAGGACACAGTGGTAGAGCCTCCTTTCACGCATGGCATGGGAGGATTGCAGGCTTTCTAAACTCTAAGAAAGCAAGAAGTCTGAGAATTAGATTTAGGGTTAGGATTCTGGTTAGGGTTAAGGATGAAGTTTAGTGTTAGGGTGAGGGCTTAAGGTTAGGGATTAGGGTTAGGGTTAAAGGTTACTCTTAGGTTTAACGGTTACAGTTCGGTTTAGGGTTGAGGTTTATGGTTAGGGTTAAGATGAGGGGTTAGGGTTTGGTAGACGTTTAGGGTTAAGTGTTAGGTTTAGGGTTGAAGATTAGGATTAGGGTTAGGATTAGAGGTTAGCGTGAGAGTTAACGCTTAGGGTTAAGGTTAAGAGTTAGGGTTTACGGTTAGGCTTAGGGTTAGATTTAGGGTTAGAGTTATGTGCTATGGTTTGTGTTAGGGGTTAGGGTTAGGTTTACTGTTCACGGTTAGGGTTGGGTTTAGGGGTTAGCATTAGGGTTAGGGATTAGGTTTAGGGTAAGGGTCTAGAATTAATGTTGGGCTTTAGGCTCGGGGCTTACGTTCAGGGTCAGGGGTTAGCATTGGTGGTAGGGCTTAGCTTTAGCGGTCAGTTTAAGGGCACAGGACCTGGTTAATCTACGGTGAGAGGGGTGCGGTCGGAGTCACCACGAAAGCACAACATCATTCCCTGGGCCTTGGGACAGGACCTCCATGCAGGACTCAGGCGGAGCCTCATCTCACACATGGCATGGCTGTATTGTAGGCTTGCTTCACTCTGGGAATGGAAGTAGTGTGAGAATTAGGGTTGGGGTTGGGGTTAGGGTTTTTCGTGTTAGGGGTTAGGTTTCGAGTCAGGGTTAGGTGCTAGGGATTAGTGGTTAGGGTTAGAGTTAGTGTTAGGGGTAAGGTGTTAAGTCTGGGTTAGGGGGCCAGGGTAAGGTTTAGGGTTGGAGTTAGCGTTAGGGTTAGGGGTTAGGGTTAAGGGATAGGGTTAGGATTCAGGGTGAGGGTTAGAGGGTTAACAGTTGGGGTTAGGCTTAGGGGTTAGGGATAGTGTTAGGGTTAAGGGTTAGGAGCTTGGTTCAGGTTTAAGGTTAGCATTAGGGGTTGGGGTTAGTGTTAACTGTAGGTCAGTGTTGGGGTTAGATCTCTAGGCATTAGGGTAAAGGTTAGGGTTAGGGTTAAGAGTTAGGGTTCTGTTTAATGGTTAGGATTGGGAATAGGTTATGGGTTAGGGTTAAGGTTAGGGGTTATGACGAAGGATCAACGGTTAGGGTTACTTTTAGGTGTAGGGTTAGGGTAAGGGGTTAGGGTTAGTGTTAGTGTTGTTGGTCGGGTTAAGGTTAGGGTTGGCGCTTCAGAATTAGGGATTAGGTGTTACGGTTATAGCTAGGAGGTAGGGTTATAATGACGGTATAGGGCTTGTTCTCAGGGTGTCATGCATTAACGTTAAGATATGGGGTTAAAGTTAGGGTTATGGTGAAGTTTACCTGTTAAGGTGAGCAGTAGGGTCAGGGTTAGGTGTTAGGTTGTGGGTTAGGCTTATGGGTGAGGGGTAGGGTTTATGCTTAGGGCAAGGGCCCTGTATGCCCTAGGAGGCAAAGTTAGGTGTCTGTGATGGTCGCTGGGAACCCACTCTACCGCACGCAGTGTATGGGCCTCTGGGTTTCATGCAGGACACTGTGGCAGAGCCTCCTTTCACACATGGCGTGGGAGGATTGCAGGCTTTCTAAACTCTAAGAAAGCAAGAAGTCTGAGAATTAGATTTAGGGTTAGGGTTATGGTTAGGGTTAAGGATGAAGTTTAGTGTTAGGGTGAGGGCTTAGGGTTAGGGATTAGGGTTAGGGTTAAAGGTTACTCTTAGATTTAACGGTTACACTTTGGTTTAGGGTTGAGGTTTAAGGTTAGGGTTAAGATGAGGGGTTAGGGTTTGGTACAGGGTTAGGTTTAAGTGTTAGGTTTAGGGTTGAAGATTAGGATTAGGGTTAGGATTAAAGGTTAGCGTTAGAGTTAACGCTTAGGGTTAAGGTTAAGGGTTAGGGTTTAGGGTTAGGGTTAGGGTTAGTTTTAGGGTTAGAGTTATGTGCTATGGTTTTTGTTAGAGGTTAGGGTTAGGTTTACTGTTCACGGTTAGGGTTACGTTTAGGGGTTAGCATTAGGGTTAGGGTTAGGTTTAGGGTTAAGGGATAGGATTAGGGTTAAGTGTTGGGCTTAGGGTTAGGGTTTAGTGTTAGGTTTATCATTAAGGATTAGGGTTAGGGTCAGGGTTAAATGCTTGGGTGCGGGTAATGGTTAGGGTCGGGGTTAAATTTCACGGATAGGGTTAGTGTTAAGGGTTACGGGTAGGTTTAGGGTTCAGGGTTAGCGTTAGCATTAGGGCTTAAGGTTAGGATTAGCGGGAGGTTAGATTTAGGGTTAGAACTAGACGTTAGGGTAAGGGCTAGGGTTAGGGTTAAGAGATAGGGTTAGGTTTAATGCTTAGGATTAGGGTTAGGGTTTGGGGTTAAAGTACGTGTTAGGGGTTAGGTTTAAGGATCAAAGGTTAGGGTTATTTTTAGCTGTAGTGTTAGGGTTAGGGAAAAGGGATCCCATTAGCATTAAGGGTCTTCCTTACTGTAGGGTTAAGGGTTAGGCTTAGAGTTAAAGGTTAAGGTTAGGGTCAGTGTTAAGAATTAGGGTGAGGGTTAACGGTTAGGGTAAAGGTTAAGCGTTAGGGTTAGGGATTAGCGATTAGGATTTTTGGTTAGTGTTAGGGTTAGAGGTTAGGAGTTCGTGTTTTATGAAGAGGTATGGTTAGAATTAGGATTGGGGTTAGAGTTAGGGTTAGGTATAGGGGTTAGTTTTAGGGTAAAAGGATAGGATTAGGGTTACGGGTTGGGCCTAGGTTTAGGGTTAAAGTTTACTGCTAGGGTTAGGGATAGGGTTCAGGGTTAGCTTTAGGGGTTCTGGTTAGGGTTAGGTGTTAGGTTAGTGTCAGGGTTAGGTCTAGTCGTGAGGGTAAGGTTTAGGGTTAGCTTTAAGAGCTAGGGTTAGGTTTAATGGTTAGGATTAGGATTAGGGTTAAGGGTTAGCGTAAGGCTTAGGGCTTTGGGTGAAGGGTTAGGGTTTTTGTTAGGCATAGCGTTGGGGTTAGAAGTAAGGGTTACTGTCAGTGTTAGGGTTGTAGGTAGGGTTCCGGTTAGGGTTAGCGGTTTAGAATTAGGGTTAGGGATTAGGTGTTCCAGTGATGACTACGAGATAGGGTTAGAATTATGGGATAGGGGTTGTTCTCAGGGAATGGGTTATGCATTAACGTTAGGATAAGAGGTTAAAGTTAGGCGCACGGTGAGGTTTACGTGTTAAGGGGAGAAATAGGAACAGGGTTGGGTGTTATGTTCAGGGTTAGGATTATCTGTTAGAGGTATTGTTTATGCTTAGCGCACGGGCCCTGTCTGCATTGGGCGGGCGGGGGGAGTTTAGGGGGCTGGGATTGTACCCGGGAACCCACTCTATCATACTCTGGGTATGGGCCCGTGGGTTTCATGCACGACACAGTGGTAGAGCCTCCTTTCACGCATGGCATGGGAGGATTGCAGGCTTTCTAAACTCTAAGAAAGCAAGAAGTCTGAGAATTAGATTTAGGGTTAGGATTCTGGTTAGGGTTAAGGATGAAGTTTAGTGTTAGGGTGAGGGCTTAAGGTTAGGGATTAGGGTTAGGGTTAAAGGTTACTCTTAGGTTTAACGGTTACAGTTCGGTTTAGGGTTGAGGTTTATGGTTAGGGTTAAGATGAGGGGTTAGGGTTTGGTAGACGTTTAGGGTTAAGTGTTAGTTTTAGGGTTGAAGATTAGGATTAGGGTTAGGATTAAAGGTTAGCGTGAGAGTTAACGCTTAGGGTTAAGGTTAAGAGTTAGGGTTTACGGTTAGGCTTAGGGTTAGATTTAGGGTTAGAGTTATGTGCTATGGTTTGTGTTAGGGGTTAGGGTTAGGTTTACTGTTCACGGTTAGGGTTGGGTTTAGGGGTTAGCATTAGGGTTAGGGATTAGGTTTAGGGTAAGGGTCTAGAATTAATGTTGGGCTTTAGGCTCGGGGCTTAGGTTCACGGTCAGGGGTTAGCATTGGTGGTAGGGCTTAGCTTTAGCGGTCAGTTTAAGGGCACAGGACCTGGTTAATCTACGGTGAGAGGGGTGCGGTCGGAGTCACCACGAAAGCACAACATCATTCCCTGGGCCTTGGGAGAGGACCTCCATGCAGGACTCAGGCGGAGCCTCATCTCACACATGGCATGGCTGTATTGTAGGCTTGCTTCACTCTGGGAATGGAAGTAGTGTGAGAATTAGGGTTGGGATTGGGGTTAGGGTTTTTCGTGTTAGGGGTTAGGTTTCGAGTCAGGGTTAGGTGCTAGGGATTAGTGGTTAGGGTTAGAGTTAGTGTTAGGGGTAAGGTGTTAAGTCTGGGTTAGGGGGCCAGGGTAAGGTTTAGGGTTGGAGTTAGCGTTAGGGTTAGGGGTTAGGGTTAAGGGATAGGGTTAGGATTCAGGGTGAGGGTTAGAGGGTTAACAGTTGGGGTTAGGCTTAGGGGTTAGGGATAGTGTTAGGGTTAAGGGTTAGGAGCTTTGTTCAGGTTTAAGGTTAGCATTAGGGGTTGGGGTTAGTGTTAACTGTAGGTCAGTGTTGGGGTTAGATCTCTAGGCATTAGGGTAAAGGTTAGGGTTAGGGTTAAGAGTTAGGGTTCTGTTTAATGGTTAGGATTGGGAATAGGTTAAGGGTTAGGGTTAAGGTTAGGGGTTATGACGAAGGATCAACGGTTAGGGTTACTTTTAGGCGTAGGGTTAGGGTAAGGGGTTAGGGTTAGTGTTAGTGTTGTTGGTCGGGTTAAGGTTAGGGTTGGCGCTTCAGAATTAGGGATTAGGTGTTACGGTTATAGCTAGGAGGTAGGGTTATAATGACGGTATAGGGCTTGTTCTCAGGGTGTCATGCATTAACGTTAAGATATGGGGTTAAAGTTAGGGTTATGGTGAGGTTTACCTGTTAAGGTGTGCAGTAGGGTCAGGGTTAGGTGTTAGATTGTGGGTTAGGCTTATGGGTGAGGGGTAGGGTTTATGCTTAGGGCAAGGGCCCTGTATGCCCTAGGAGGCAAAGTTAGGTGTCTGTGATGGTCGCTGGGAACCCACTCTACCGCACGCAGTGTATGGGCCTCTGGGTTTCATGCAGGACACTGTGGCAGAGCCTCCTTTCACACATGGCGTGGGAGGATTGCAGGCTTTCTAAACTCTAAGAAAGCAAGAAGTCTGAGAATTAGATTTAGGGTTAGGGTTATGGTTAGGGTTAAGGATGAAGTTTAGTGTTAGGGTGAGGGCTTAGGCTTAGGGATTACGGTTAGGGTTAAAGGTTACTCTTAGATTTAACGGTTACACTTTGGTTTAGGGTTGAGGTTTAAGGTTAGGGTTAAGATGAGGGGTTAGGGTTTGGTAGACGTTTAGGGTTAAGTGTTAGGTTTAGGGTTGAAGATTAGGATTAGGGTTAGGATTAAAGTTTAGCGTGAGAGTTAACGCTTAGGGTTAAGGTTAAGTGTTAGGGTTTAGGTTTAGGGTTAGGGTTAGAGTTAGTTTTAGGGTTAGAGTTATGTGCTATGGTTTGTGTTAGAGGTTAGGGTTAGGTTTACTGTTCACGGTTAGGGTTACGTTTAGGGGTTAGCATTAGGGTTAGGGTTTGGGTTAGGGTTAAGGGATAGGATTAGGGTTAAGTGTTGGGCTTAGGGTTAGGGTTTAGTGTTAGGGTTATCATTAAGGATTAGGGTTAGGGTCAGGGTTAAATGCTTGGGTGCGGGTAATGTTTAGGGTCAGGGTTAAGGTTTACGGATAGGGTTAGTGTTAAGGGTTACGGGTAGGTTTAGGGTTCAGGGTTAGCGTTAGCATTAGGGCTTAAGGTTAGGATTAGGTGGGAGGTTAGAATTAGGGTTAGAACTAGGCGTTAGGGTAAGGGCTAGCGTTAGGGTTAAGAGATAGGGTTAGGTTTAATGCTTAGGATTAGGGTTAGGGTTTGGGGTTAAAGTAAGTGTTAGGGGTTAGGTTTAAGGATCCAAGGTTAGGGTTATTTTTAGCTGTAGTGTTAGGGTTAGGGAAAAGGGATCCCATTAGCATTAAGGGTCTTCCTTACTGTAGGGTTAAGGGTTAGGCTTAGAGTTAAAGGTTAAGGTTAGGGTCAGTGTTAAGAATTAGGGTGAGGGTTAACGGTTAGGGTAAAGTTTAAGCGTTAGGGTTAGGGATTAGCGATTAGGGTTTTTGGTTAGTGTTAGGGTTAGAGGTTAGGAGTTCGTGTTTTATGAAGGGGTATGGTTAGAATTAGGATTGGGGTTAGAGTTAGGGTTAGGTATAGGGGTTATGTTTAGGGGTTAGTTTTAGGGTAAAAGGATAGGATTAGCGTTATGGGTTGGGCTTAGGTTTAGGGTTAAAGTTTACTGCTAGGGTTAGGGATAGGGTTCAGGGTTAGCTTTAGGGGTTCTGTTTAGGGTTAGGTGTTAGGTTAGTGTCAGGGTTAGGTCTAGTCGTGAGGGTAAGGTTTAGGGTTAGCTTTAAGAGCTAGGGTTAGGTTTAATGGTTAGGATTAGGATTAGGGTTAAGGGTTAGCGTAAGGCTTAGGGGTTTGGGTGAAGGGTTAGGGTTTTTGTTAGGCATAGCGTTGGTGTTAGAAGTAAGGGTTACTGTCAGTGTTAGGGTTGTAGGTAGGGTTCCAGTTAGGGTTAGCGGTTTAGAATTAGGGTTAGGGATTAGGTGTTCCAGTGATGACTAGGAGATAGGGTTAGAATTATGGGATAGGGGTTGTTCTCAGGGAATGGGTTATGCATTAACGTTAGGATAAGGGGCTAAAGTTAGGCTCACGGTGAGGTTTACGTGTTAAGGGGAGAAATAGGAACAGGGTTTGGTGTTATGTTCAGGGTTAGGGTTATCTGTTAAAGGTATTGTTTATGCTTAGCGCACGGGCTGTGTCTGCATTGGGCGGGCGGGGGGATTTTAGGGGGCTGGGATTGTACCCGGGAACCCACTCTATCATACTCTGGGTATGGGCCCGTGGGTTTCATGCAGGACACAGTGGTAGAGCCTCCTTTCACGCATGGCATGGGAGGATTGCAGGCTTTCTAAAGTCTAAGAAAACATGAAGTCTGAGAATTAGATTTAGGGTTAGGATTCTGGTTAGGGTTAAGGATGAAGTTTAGTGTTAGGGTGAGGGCTTAAGGTTAGGGATTAGGGTTAGGGTTAAAGGTTACTCTTAGGTTTAACGGTTACAGTTCGGTTTAGGGTTGAGGTTTACGGTTAGGGTTAAGATGAGGGGTTAGGGTTTGGTAGACTTTTAGGGTTGTTAGGTTTGGGTTGAAGATTAGGATTAGGGTTAGGATTAAAGGTTAGCGTGAAATTTAACGCTTAGGGTTAAGGTTAAGGGTTAGGGTTTACGGTTAGGCTTAGGGTTAGATTTAGGGTTAGAGTTATGTGCTATGGTTTGTGTTAGGGGTTAGGATTAGGTTTACTGTTCACGGTTAGGGTTGGGTTTAGGGGTTAGCATTAGGGTTAGGGATTAGGTTTAGGGTAAGGGTCTAGAGTTAATGTTGGGCTTTAGGCTCGGGTCTTAGGTTCAGGGTCAAGGGTTAGCGTTGGTGGTAGGGCTTAGCTTTAGCGGTCAGTTTAAGGGCACAGGACCTGGTTAATCTACGGTGAGAGGGGTGCGGTCGGAGTCACCATGAAAGCACAACATCATTCCCTGGGCCTTCGGACAGGACCTCCATGCAGGACTCAGGCGGAGCCTCATCTCACACATGGCATGGCTGTATTGTAGGCTTGCTTCACTCTGGGAATGGAAGTAGTGTGAGAATTAGGGTTGGGGTTGGGGTTAGGGTTTTCGTGTTAGGGGTTAGGTTTCGAGTCAGGGTTAGGTGCTAGGGATTAGTGGTTAGGGTTAGAGTTAGTGTTAGGGGTAAGGTGTTAAGTCTGGGTTAGGGGGCCAGGGTAAGGTTTAGGGTTGGAGTTAGCGTTAGGGTTAGGGGTTAGGGTTAAGGGATAGGGTTAGGATTCAGGGTGAGGGGTAGAGTGTTAACAGTTGGGGTTAGGCTTAGGGGTTAGGGATAGTGTTAGGGTTAAGGGTTAGGAGCTTGGTTCAGGTTTAAGGTTAGCATTAGGGGTTGAGGTTAGTGTTAACTGTAGGTCAGTGTTGGGGTTAGATCTCTAGGCATTAGGTTAAAGGTTAGGGTTAGGGTTAAGAGTTAGGGTTCTGTTTAATGGTTAGGATAGGGAATAGGGTTAAGGGTTAGGGTTAAGGTTAGGGGTTATGACGAAGGATCAACGGTTAGGGTTACTTTTAGGCGTAGGGTTAGGGTAAGTGGTTAGGGTTAGGGTTAGGGTTAGGGTTAAGGATGAAGTTTAGTGTTAGGGTGAGGGCTTAGGGTTAGGGATTAGGGTTAGGGTTAAAGGTTACTCTTAGATTTAACGGTTACACTTTGGTTTAGGGTTGAGGTTTAAGGTTAGGGTTAAGATGAGGGGTTAGGGTTTGGTACAGGGTTAGGTTTAAGTGTTAGGTTTAGGGTTGAAGATTAGGATTAGGGTTAGGATTAAAGGTTAGCGTTAGAGTTAACGCTTAGTGTTAAGGTTAAGGGTTAGGTTTTAGGGTTAGGGTTAGGGTTAGTTTTAGGGTTAGAGTTATGTGCTATGGTTTGTGTTAGAGGTTAGGGTTAGGTTTACTGGTGACGGTTAGTGTTACGTTTAGGGGTTAGCATTAGGGTTAGGGTTAGGGTTAGGGTTAAGGGATAGGATTAGGGTTAAGTGATGGGCTTAGGGTTAGGGTTTAGTGTTAGGGTTATCATTAAGGATTAGGGTTAGGGTCAGGGTTAAATGCTTGGGTGCGGGTAATGGTTAGGGTCAGGGTTAAGGTTCACGGATAGGGTTAGTGTTAAGGGTTACGGGTAGGTTTAGGGTTCAGGGTTAGTGTTAGCATTAGGGCTTAAGTTTAGGATTAGGCGGTAGGTTAGATTTAGGGATAGATCTAGGCGTTAGGGTAAGGGCTAGCGTTAGGGTTAAGAGATAGGGTTAGGTTTAATGCTTAGGATTAGGGTTAGGGTTTGGGGTTAAAGTAAGTGCTAGGGGTTAGGTTTAAGGATCCAAGGTTAGGGTTATTTTTAGCTGTAGTGTTAGGGTTAGGGATAAGGGATCCCATTAGCATTAAGGGTCTTCCTTACTGTAGGGTTAAGGGTTAGGCTTAGAGTTAAAGGTTAAGGTTAGGGTCAGTGTTAAGAATTAGGGTGAGGGTTAACGGTTAGGGTAAAGGTTAAGCGTTAGGGTTAGGGATTAGTGATTAGGGTTTTTGGTTAGTGTTAGGGTTAGCGGTTAGGAGTTAGTGTTTTATTAAGGGGTATGGTTAGAATTAGGATTGGGGTTAGAGTTAGGGTGAGGTATAGGTGTTAGGTTTAGGGGTTAGGTTTAGGGTAAAAGGATAGGATTAGGGTTACGGGTTGGGCTTAGGTTTAGGGTTAAAATTTACTGCTAGGGTTAGGGATAGGGTTCAGGGTTAGCTTTAGGGGTTCTGGTTAGGGTTAGGTGTTAGGTTAGTGTCAGGATTAGGTCTAGTCGTGAGGGTAAGGTTTAGGGTTAACTTTAAGAGCTAGGGTTAGGTTTAATGGTTAGGATTAGGATTAAGGTTAAGGGTTAGGGTAAGGCTTAGGGGTTAGGGTGAAGGGTTAGGGTCAAGGGTTAGGGTTTTTGTTAGGCATAGCGTTGGGGTTAGAAGTAAGGGTTACTGTCAGTGTTAGGGTTGTAGGTAGGGTTACGGTTAGGGTTAGCGGTTTAGAATTAGGGTTAGGGATTAGGTGTCACAGTGATGACTAGGAGATAGGGTTAGAATTATGGGATAGGGGTTGTTCTCAGGAAATGGGTTATGCATTAACGTTAGGAGAAGAGGTTAAAGTTAGGCGCACGGTGAGGTTTACGTGTTAAGGGGAGAAATAGGAACAGGGTTGGGTGTTATGTTCAGGGTTAGGGTTATCTGTTAAAGGTATTGTTTATGCTTAGCGCACGGGCCCTGTCTGCATTAGGCGGGCGGGGGGAGTTTAGGGGGCTGGGATTGTACCCGGGAACCCACTCTATCATACTCTGGGTATGGGCCCGTGGGTTTCATGCAGGACACAGTGGTAGAGCCTCCTTTCACGCATGGCATGGGAGGATTGCAGGCTTTCTAAACTCTAAGAAAGCAAGAAGTCTGAGAATTAGATTTAGGGTTAGGATTATGGTTAGGGTTAAGGATGAAGTTTAGTGTTAGGGTGAGGCCTTAGGGTTAGGTATTAGGGTTAGGGTTAAAGGTTACTCTTAGGTTTAACGGTTACACTTTGGTTTAGGGTTTAGGTTTACGGTTAGGGTTAAGATGAGGGGTTAGGGTTTGGTAGACGTTTAGGGTTAAGTGTTAGGTTTAGGGTTGAAGATTAGGATTAGGGTTAGGATTAAAGGTTAGCGTGAGAGTTAACGCTTAGGGTTAAGGTTAAGAGTTAGGGTTTACGGTTAGGCTTAGGGTTAGATATAGGGTTAGAGTTATGTGCTATGGTTTGTGTTAGGGGTTAGGGTTAGGTAAACTGTTCACGGTTAGGGTTGGGTTTAGGGGTTAGCATTAGGGTTAGGGATTAGGTTTAGGGTAAGGGTCTAGAGTTAACGTTGGGCTTTAGGCTCGGGGCTTAGGTTCAGGGTCAGGGGTTAGCGTTGGTGGTAGGGCTTAGCTTTAGCGGTCAGTTTAAGGGCACAGGACCTGGTTAATCTACGGTGAGAGGGGTGCGGTCGGGGTCACCACGAAAGCACAACATCATTCCCTGGGCCTTGGGAGAGGACCTCCATGCAGGACTCAGGCGGAGCCTCATCTCACACATGGCATGGCTGTATTGTAGGCTTGCTTCACTCTGGGAATGGAAGTAGTGTGAGAATTAGGGTTGGGGTTGGCGTTAGGGTTTTTCGTGTTAGGGGTTAGGTTTCGAGTCAGGGTTAGGTGCTAGGGATTAGTGGTTAGGGTTAGAGTTAGTGTTAGTGGTAAGGTGTTAAGTCTGGGTTAGGGGGCCAGGGTAAGGTTTAGGGTTGGAGTTAGCGTTAGTGTTAGCGGTTAGGGTTAAGGGATAGGGTTAGGATTCAGGGTGAGGGTTAGAGGGTTAACAGTTGGGGTTAGGCTTAGGGGTTAGGGATAGTGTTAGGGTTAAGGGTTAGGAGCTTGGTTCAGGTTTAAGGTTAGCATTAGGGGTTGGGGTTAGTGTTAACTGTAGGTCAGTGTTGGGGTTAGACCTCTAGGCATTAGGGTAAAGGTTAGGGTTAGGGTTAAGAGTTAGGGTTCTGTTTAATGGTTAGGATTGGGAATAGGGTTAAGGGTTAGGGTTAAGGTTAGGGGTTATGACGAAGGATCAACGGTTAGGGTTACTTTTAGGCGTAGGGTTAGGGTAAGGGGTTAGGGTTAGTGTTAGTGTTGTTGGTCGGGTTAAGGTTAGGGTTGGCGTTTCAGAAGTAGGGATTAGGTGTTACGGTTATAGCTAGGAGGTAGGGTTATAATGACGGTATAGGGCTTGTTCTCAGGGTGTCATGCATTAACGTTAAGATATGGGGTTAAAGTTAGGGTTATGGTGAGGTTTACGTGTTAAGGTGAGCAGTAGGATGAGGGTTAGGTGTTATGTTGTGGGTTAGGCTTATGGGTGAGGGGTAGGGTTTATGCTTAGGGCACGGGCCCTGTATGCCCTAGGAGGCAAAGTTAGGTGTCTGTGATGGTCGCTGGGAACCCACTCTACCGCACGCAGTGTATGCGCCTCTGGATTTCATGCAGGACACTGTGGCAGAGCCTCCTTTCACGCATGGCATGGGAGGATTGCAGGCTTTCTAAACTCTAAGAAAGCAAGAAGTCTGAGAATTAGATTTAGGGTTAGGGTTATGGTTAGGTTTAAGGATGAAGTTTAGTGTTAGGGTGAGGGCTTAGGGTTAGGGATTAGGGTTAGGGTTAAAGGTTACTCTTAGATTTAACGGTTACACTTTGGTTTAGGGTTGAGGTTTACGGTTAGGGTTAAGATGAGGGGTTAGGGTTTGGTACAGGGTTAGGGTTAAGTGTTAGGTTTAGGGTTGAAGATTAGGATTAGGGTTAGGATTAAAGGTTAGCGTGAGAGTTAACGCTTAGGGTTAAGGTTAATAGTTAGGTGTTAGGGTTAGGGTTAGGGTTAGTTTTAGGGTTAGAGTTATGTGCTAGGGTTTGTTTTAGAGGTTAGGGTTAGGTTTACTGGTCACAGTTCGGGTTACGTTTAGGGGTTAGCATTAGGTTTAGGTTTAGGGTTAAGGGATAGGATTAGGGTTAAGTGTTGGGCTTAGGGTTAGGGTTTAGTGTTAGGGTTATCATTAAGGATTAGGGTTAGGGTCAGGGTTAAATGCTTGGGTGCGGGTAATGGTTAGGGTCAGGGTTAAGGTTCACGGATAGGGTTAGTGTTAAGGGTTACGGGTAGGTTTAGGGTTCAGGGTTAGTGTTAGCATTAGGGCGTAAGTTTAGGATTAGGCGGTAGGTTAGATTTAGGGATAGATCTAGGCGTTAGGGTAAGGGCTAGCGTTAGGGTTAAGAGATAGGTTTAGGTTTAATGCTTAGGATTAGGGTTAGGGTTTGGGGTTAAAGTAAGTGTTAGGGGTTAGGTTTAAGGATCCAAGGTTAGGGTTATTTTTAGCTGTAGTGTTAGGGTTAGGGATAAGGGATCCCATTAGCATTAAGGGTCTTCCTTACTGTAGGGTTAAGGGTTAGGCTTAGAGTTAAAGCTTAAGGTTAGGGTCAGTGTTAAGATTTAGGGTGAGGGTTTATGGTCAGGGTAAAGGTTAAGCGTTAGGGTTAGGGATTAGTGATTAGGGTTTTTGGTTAGTGTTAGGGTTAGCGGTTAGGAGTTCGTGTTTTATGAAGGGGTATGGTTAGAATTAGGATTGGGGTTAGAGTTAGGGTGAGGTATAGGTGTTAGGTTTAGGGGTTAGTTTTAGGGTAAAAGGATAGGATTAGGGTTACGGGTTGGGCTTAGGTTTAGGGTTAAAATTTACTGCTAGGGTTAGGGATAGGGTTCAGGGTTAGCTTTAGGGGTTCTGGTTAGGATTAGGTGTCAGGTTAGTGTCAGGGTTAGGTCTAGTCGTGAGGGTAAGGTTTAGGGTTAGCGTTAAGAGCTAGGGTTAGGTTTAATGGTTAGGATTAGGATTAGGGTTAAGGGTTAGGGTAAGGCTTAGGGGTTAGGGTGAAGGGTTAGGGTCAAGGGTTAGGGTTTTTGTTAGGCATAGCGTTGGGGTTAGAAGTAAGGGTTACTGTCAGTGTTAGGGTTGTAGGTAGGGTTACGGTTAGGGTTAGCGGTTTAGAATTAGGGTTAGGGATTAGGTGTCACAGTGATGACTAGGAGATAGGGTTAGAATTATGGGATAGGGGTTGTTCTCAGGAAATGGGTTATGCATTAACGTTAGGAGAAGAGGTTAAAGTTAGGCGCACGGTGAGGTTTACGTGTTAAGGGGAGAAATAGGAACAGGGTTGGGTGTTATGTTCAGGGTTAGGGTTATCTGTTAAAGGTATTGTTTATGCTTAGCGCACGGGCCCTGTCTGCATTAGGCGGGCGGGGGGAGTTTAGGGGGCTGGGATTGTACCCGGGAACCCACTCTATCATACTCTGGGTATGGGCCCGTGGGTTTCATGCAGGACACAGTGGTAGAGCCTCCTTTCACACATGGCATGGGAGGATTGCAGGCTTTCTAAACTCTAAGAAAGCAAGAAGTCTGAGAATTAGATTTAGGGTTAGGATTATGGTTAGGGTTAAGGATGAAGTTTAGTGTTAGGGTGAGGCGTTAGGTTTAGGGTTAAAGGTTACTCTTAGGTTTAACGGTTACACTTTGGTTTAGGGTTGAGGTTTACGGTTAGGGTTAAGATGAGGGGTTAGGGTTTGGTACAGGGTTAGGGTTAAGTGTTAGGTTTAGGGTTGAAGATTAGGATTAGGGTTAGGATTAAAAGTTAGCGTGAGAGTTAACGCTTAGGGTTAAGGTTAAGAGTTAGGGTTTAGGGTTAGGGTTAGGGTTAGTTTTAGGGTTAGAGTTATGTGCTATGGTTTGTGTTAGAGGTTAGGGTTAGGTTTACTGGTCACGGTTAGGGTTACGTTTAGGGGGTAGCATTAGGGTTAGGGTTAGGGTTAAGGGATAGGATTAGGGTTAAGTGTTGGGCTTAGGGTTAGGGTTTAGTGTTAAGTTTATCATTAAGGATTAGGTTTAGAGTCAGGGTTAAATGCTTGGGTGCGGGTAATGGTTAGGGTCAGGGTTTAGGTTCACGAATTGGGTTAGTGTTAAGGGTTACGGGTAGGTTTAGGGTTCTGGGTTAGTGTTAGCATTAGGGCTTAAGGTTAGGATTAGGCGGTAGGTTAGATATAGGGTTAGATCTAGGCGTTAGGGTAAGGGCTAGCGTTAGGGTTTAGAGATAGGGTTAGGTTTAATGCTTAGGATTAGGGTTATGGTTTGGGGTTAAAGTAAGTGTTAGGGGTTAGGTTTAAGGATCCAAGGTTAGGGTTATTTTTAGCTGTAGTGTTAGGGTTAGGGATAAGGGATCCCATTAGCATTAAGGGTCATCCTTACTGTAGGGTTAAGGGTTAGGCTTAGAGTTAAAGATTAAGGTTAGGGTCAGTGTTAAGATTTAGGGTGAGGGTTAACGGTTAGGGTAAAGTTAAGCATTAGGGTTAGGGATTAGTGATTAGGGTTTTTGGTTAGTGTTAGGGTTAGCGGTTAGGAGTTAGTGTTTTATGAAGGGGTATGGTTAGAATTAGGATTGGGGTTAGAGTTAGGGTGAGGTATAGGGGTTAGGTTTAGGGGTTAGTTTTAGGGTAAAAGGATAGGATTAGGGTTACAGGTTGGGCTTAGGTTTAGGGTTAAAGTTTACTGCTAGGGTTAGGGATAGGGTTCAGGGTTAGCTTTAGGGGTTCTGGTTAGGGTTAGGTGTTAGGTTAGTGTCAGGGTTAGGTCTAGTCGTGAGGGTAAGGTTTAGGGTTAGCTTTAAGAGCTAGGGTTAGGTTTAATGGTTAGGATTAGGATTAGGGTTAAGGGTTAGGGTAAGGCTTAGGGGTTAGGTTGAAGGGTTAGGGTCAAGGGTTAGGGTTTTTGTTAGGCATAGCGTTGGGGTTAGAAGTAAGGGTTACTGTCAGTGTTAGGGTTGTAGGTAGGGTTACGGTTAGGGTTAGCGGTTTAGAATTAGGGTTAGGGATTAGGTGTCACAGTGATGACTAGGAGATAGGGTTAGAAATATGGGATAGGGGTTGTTCTCAGGAAATGGGTTATGCATTAACGTTAGGATAAGAGGTTAAAGTTAGGCGCACGGTGAGGTTTACGTGTTAAGGGGAGAAATAGGAACAGGGTTGGGTGTTATGTTCAGGGTTAGGGTTATCTGTTAAAGGTATTGTTTATGCTTAGCGCACGGGCCCTGTCTGCATTAGGCGGGCGGGGGGAGTTTAGGGGGCTGGGATTGTACCCGGGAACCCACTCTATCATACTCTGGGTATGGGCCCGTGGGTTTCATGCAGGACACAGTGGTAGAGCCTCCTTTCACACATGGCATGGGAGGATTGCAGGCTTTCTAAACTCTAAGAAAGCAAGAAGTCTGAGAATTAGATTTAGGGTTAGGATTCTGGTTAGGGTTAAGGATGAAGTTTAGTGTTAGGGTGAGGCGTTAGGTTTAGGGTTAAAGGTTACTCTTAGGTTTAACGGTTACACTTTGGTTTAGGGTTGAGGTTTACGGTTAGGGTTAAGATGAGGGGTTAGGGTTTGGTACAGGGTTAGGGTTAAGTGTTAGGTTTAGGGTTGAAGATTAGGATTAGGGTTAGGATTAAAAGTTAGCGTGAGAGTTAACGCTTAGGGTTAAGGTTAAGAGTTAGGGTTTAGGGTTAGGGTTAGGGTTAGTTTTAGGGTTAGAGTTATGTGCTATGGTTTGTGTTAGAGGTTAGGGTTAGGTTTACTGGTCACGGTTAGGGTTACGTTTAGGGGGTAGCATTAGGGTTAGGGTTAGGGTTAAGGGATAGGATTAGGGTTAAGTGTTGGGCTTAGGGTTAGGGTTTAGTGTTAAGTTTATCATTAAGGATTAGGTTTAGAGTCAGGGTTAAATGCTTGGGTGCGGGTAATGGTTAGGGTCAGGGTTTAGGTTCACGAATTGGGTTAGTGTTAAGGGTTACGGGTAGGTTTAGGGTTCTGGGTTAGTGTTAGCATTAGGGCTTAAGGTTAGGATTAGGCGGTAGGTTAGATATAGGGTTAGATCTAGGCGTTAGGGTAAGGGCTAGCGTTAGGGTTTAGAGATAGGGTTAGGTTTAATGCTTAGGATTAGGGTTATGGTTTGGGGTTAAAGTAAGTGTTAGGGGTTAGGTTTAAGGATCCAAGGTTAGGGTTATTTTTAGCTGTAGTGTTAGGGTTAGGGATAAGGGATCCCATTAGCATTAAGGGTCATCCTTACTGTAGGGTTAAGGGTTAGGCTTAGAGTTAAAGGTTAAGGTTAGGGTCAGTGTTA
Organism: Eulemur rufifrons; assembly: GCF_041146395.1. Taxonomy (NCBI): domain Eukaryota; kingdom Metazoa; phylum Chordata; class Mammalia; order Primates; family Lemuridae; genus Eulemur; species Eulemur rufifrons. The sequence goes on along the minus strand of NW_027182869.1, from coordinate 498,615 downwards.
AGATTTAGGGTGAGGGTTAACGGTTAGGGTAAAGTTAAGCATTAGGGTTAGGGATTAGTGATTAGGGTTTTTGGTTAGTGTTAGGGTTAGCGGTTAGGAGTTAGTGTTTTATGAAGGGGTATGGTTAGAATTAGGATTGGGGTTAGAGTTAGGGTGAGGTATAGGGGTTAGGTTTAGGGGTTAGTTTTAGGGTAAAAGGATAGGATTAGGGTTACAGGTTGGGCTTAGGTTTAGGGTTAAAGTTTACTGCTAGGGTTAGGGATAGGGTTCAGGGTTAGCTTTAGGGGTTCTGGTTAGCGTTAGGTGTTAGGTTAGTGTCAGGGTTAGGTCTAGTCGTGAGGGTAAGGTTTAGGGTTAGCTTTAAGAGCTAGGGTTAGGTTTAATGGTTAGGATTAGGATTAGGGTTAAGGGTTAGGGTAAGGCTTAGGGGTTAGGTTGAAGGGTTAGGGTCAAGGGTTAGGGTTTTTGTTAGGCATAGCGTTGGGGTTAGAAGTAAGGGTTACTGTCAGTGTTAGGGTTGTAGGTAGGGTTACGGTTAGGGTTAGCGGTTTAGAATTAGGGTTAGGGATTAGGTGTCACAGTGATGACTAGGAGATAGGGTTAGAAATATGGGATAGGGGTTGTTCTCAGGAAATGGGTTATGCATTAACGTTAGGATAAGAGGTTAAAGTTAGGCGCACGGTGAGGTTTACGTGTTAAGGGGAGAAATAGGAACAGGGTTGGGTGTTATGTTCAGGGTTAGGGTTATCTGTTAAAGGTATTGTTTATGCTTAGCGCACGAGCCCTGTCTGCATTAGGCGGGCGGGGGGAGTTTAGGGTGCAGGGATTGTACACGGGAACCCACTCTATCATACTCTGGGTATGGGCCCGTGGGTTTCATGTAGGACACAGTGGTAGAGCCTCCTTTCATGCATGGCATGGGAGGATTGCAGGCTTTCCAAACTCTAAGAAAGCAAGAAGTCTGAGAATTAGATTTAGGGTTAGGATTCTGGTTAGGGTTAAGGATGAAGTTTAGTGTTAGGGTGAGGGCTTAGGGTTAGGGAATAGGGTTAGGGTTAAAGGTTACTCTTAGGTTTAACGGTTACACTTTGCTTTAGGGTTCAGGTTTACGGTTAGGGTTAAGATGAGGGGTAAGGGTTTGGTACAGGGTTAGGGTTAAGTGTTAGGTTTAGGGTTGAAGATTAGGATTAGGGTTAGGATTAAAGGTTAGCGTGAGAGTTAACGCTTAGGGTTAAGGTTAAGAGTTAGGGTTTACGGTTAAGGTTAGGGTTAGTTTTAGGGTTAGAGTTATGTGCTATGGTTTGTGTTAGAGGTTAGGGTTAGGTTTACTGGTCACGGTTAGGGTTACGTTTAGGGGTTAGCATTAGGGTTAGGGTTAGGGTTAGGGTTAAGGGATAGGATTAGGGTTAACTGTTGGACTTAGGGTTAGGGTTTAGTGTTAGGGTTAGCATTAAGGATTAGGGTTAGGGTCAGGGTTAAATGCTTGGGTGCAGGTAATGGTTAGGGTCAGGGTTAATGTTCACGGATAGGGTTAGTGTTAAGGGTTACGGGTAGATTTAGGGTTCAGGGTTAGTGTTAGCATTAGGGCTTAAGGTTAGGATTAGGCGGTAGGTTAGATTTAGGGTTAGATCTAGGCGTTAGGGTAAGGGCTAGCATTAGGGTTAAGAGATAGGGTTAGGTTGAATGCTTAGGATTAGGGTTAGGGTTTGGGGTTAAAGTAAGTGTTAGGGGTTAGGTTTAAGGATCCAAGGTTAGGGTTATTTTTAGCTGTAGTGTTAGGGTTAGGGATAAGGGATCCCATTAGCATTAAGGGTTTTCCTTACTGTAAGCTTAAGGGTTAGGCTTAGAGTTAAAGGTTAAGGTTAGGGTCAGTGTTAAGATTTAGGGTGAGGGTTAACGGTTAGGGTAAAGGATAAGCGTTAGGGTTAGGGATTAGTGATTAGGGTTTTTGGTTTGAGTTAGGGTTAGCGGTTAGGAGTTAGTGTTTTATGAAGGGGTATGGTTAGAATTAGGATTGGGGTTAGAGTTAGGGTGAGGTATAGGTGTTAGGTTTAGGGGTTAGTTTTAGGGTAAAAGGATAGGATTAGGGTTACGGGTTGGACTTAGGTTTAGGGTTAAAGTTTACTGCTGGGGTTAGGGATAGGGTTCAGGGTTATCTTTAGGGGTTCTGGTTAGGGTTAAACGCTGAACACCTGCAAATAATTTTCAACGTAGTGGTTAATTGAAAAGCTCTGCGATATACTTCTTGGAACAAGCCAGTTACTGTTCCCACGCAAAGAGGAGTATATAGAACCATGGTGGATTTCCAGCTGATGAAGTAAAGGATTATTAAAGGAACGGGATGACCATGGGGATCATCGTCAATTCTCTGAAACAGAATCCGCCCTTTTCACCTGCCAAACACATGCCCACTTCTCCTCTCTGGGGATAATAAAAACTAACCAGTGAACTGACAGAGGGCCTGACCCCCCCATCCACATCGACCACACACAAAAAAAAACCGTACCCTCCAGCTACTAATTATAATGCTAACTTGCAAAATTTCGCTGCATTTTAAAACAATGGAAAAATGGTGGTGGGATGATACTTAGAAGAATGGCTTCTTGTCAGTCTCCACTAACAAAAATAGGCAACACCAAGTCAGCTACTCCTCAGCATAGTTATGTCCGTCGCAGCCTTCTTGGGTTTCAGGAGGCACATCCAAACGTTAGCAAAATTATGGTGAAACGCTGAACACCTGCAAATAATTTTCAACGTACTGGCTAATTTGAAAACTCTCCAGCATACTTCTTGGAACAAGCCAGGTACCTGTGCTCACGCATAGAGGAGTATATAGAAACATGGTGGAATCCCAGCTGATGAAGCAAAGGATTCTTAAAGGAATAAGATGACCATGCGGATCCTGTTTAATTCTCTGAAACAGAATCCGCACTTTTCACCTGCCAAACACATGCCCACTACTCTTCTCTGGGGATAATAAAAACAAACCAGCGATCTGACAGAGGGCCTGAACACCCATCCTGAAAGACCCCACCAAAAAAAAAAAGTACCCTCAGCTACTAATTATAATGCCAATTTGCAAAATTTCCCTGCATTTTTAAACAATGGAGAAATGATGGTGGGATGATACTTAGAAGAATGGCTTCTTATCAGGCTCCACTAAAAAAATAGGCAACACGAATTCAGCTACGCCTCAGCATACTTATATCCGTGGCAGTCATATTGGGTTTCAGGAGACACATACAAACGTTATAAGAATTATGGTGAAACGCTGAAAACCTGCAATAGATTTTCAACGTACAGCTTAGTTGAAAAGCTCTGCGGCATACTTCTTGGAACAAGCCAGTTACCTGTTCCCACGCAAAGAGGAGTATATAGAACCACGGTGGATTTCCAGCTGATGAAGTAAAGGATTATTAAAGGAACGGGATGACCATGGGGATCATCGTTAATTCTCTGAAACAGAATCCGCCCTTTTCACCTGCCAAACACATGCCCACTTCTCCTCTCTGGGGATAATAAAAACTAACCAGCGAACTGACAGAGGGCCTGACCCCCCCCATCCACATCGACCACACACAAAAAAAAAACTGTACCCTCAAGCTACTAATTATAATGCTAACTTGCAAAATTTCCCTGCATTTTAAAACAATGGAAAAATGGTGGTGGGATCATACTTAGAAGAATGGCTTCTTGTCTGTCTCCACTAACAAAAATAGGCAACACCAAGTCAGCTACTCCTCAGCATAGTTATGCCAGTCGCAGCCTTCTTGGGTTTCAGGAGGCACATACAAACGTTATCAAAATTACGGTGAAACGCTGATAACCTGCAAATACTTTTCAACGTACTGGTTAATTTGAAAACTCTCCAGCATACTTCTTGGAACAAGCCAGGTACCTGTGCCCACGCATAGAGGAGTATATAGAAACATGGTGGAATCCCAGCTGATGAAGCAAAGGATGCTTAAAGGAATGAGATGACCATGCGGATCCTGTTTAATTCTCTGAAACAGAATCCGCCCTTTTCACCTGCCAAACACATGCCCACTACTCTTCTCTGGGGATAATAAAAACAAACCAGCGATCTGACAGAGGGCCTGAACACCCATCCTGACCGACCCCACAAAACAAAAAAGTACCCTCCAGCTACTAATTATAATGCCAATTTGCAAAATTTCCCTGCATTTTTAAACAACGGAGAAATGATGGTGGGATGATACTTAGAAGAATGGCTTCTTGTCAGTCTCCACTGACAAAAATAGGCAACACCAAGTCAGCTACGCCTCAGCATAGTTATGTCCGTAGCAGCCATATTTGGTTTCAGTAGGCACATAAACACGTTATCACAATTATGGTGAAACGCTGAAAACCTGCAAAGGATTTTCAACATACTGGTTAACTGAAAAGCTCTGAGGCATACTTCTTGGAACTAGCCAGTTTCCTGTGCCCACGCATAGAGAAGTATATAGAACCATGGTGGATTCCCAGCTCATGAAGCAAAGGATTCTTAAAGGAACGGGATTACCATGCGGATCCTGTTTAATTCTCTGAAACAGATCCGCAGTTTTCACCTGCCATACTAATACCCACTTCTCCTCTCTGGGGATAATAAAAACAAACCAGCGAACTGACAGAGGGCCTGACCAACACATGCACACCGACCTCACAGGAAAAAAAAAAAAAAAAACACCGTAGCCTCCAGCTACTTATTATAATGCTAACTTGCAAAACGTTCCTGCATTTTTAAACAATGGAAAAATGATGTTGAGATGATACTTAGAAGAATGGATTCTTGTCAGTCTCCACTAATAAAAATAGGCAAAACCAATTCAGCTACGCCTCAGCATAGTTCTGTCCGTCGCAGCCTTCTTGGGTTTCAGGAGGCACAAACAAACGTTATCACAATTATGGTGAAACGCTGAACACCTGCAAATAATTTTCAACGTACTGGTTAATTGAAAAGCTCTGCGGCATACTTCTTGGAACATGCCAGTTATCTGTTCCCACGCAAAGAGTAGTATATAGAACCATTGTGGATTTCCAGCTATTGAAATAAAGGATTATTAAAGGAACGGGATGACCATAGGGATCATCGTAAATTCTCTGAAACAGAATCCGCCCTTTTCACCTGCCAAACACATGCCCACTTCTCCTCTCTGGGGATAATAAAAACTAACCAGCGAACTGACAGAGGGCCTGAACCCCACCATCCACATCGACTACACAAAAAAATAAAACCGTACCCTCCAGCTACTAATTATAATGCTAACTTGCAAAATTTCCCTGCATTTTAAAACAATGGAAAAATGGTGGTGGGATGATACTTAGAAGAATGGCTTCTTGTCAGTCTCCACTAACAAAAATAGGCAACACCAAGTCAGCTACTCCTCAGCATAGTTATGTCCGTCGCAGCCTTCTTGGGTTTCAGGAGGCACAAACAAACGTTATCACCATTATGGTGAAACGCTGAACACCTGCAGATAATTTTCAACGTAGTGGTTAATTGAAAAGCTCTGCGGCATACTTCTTGGAACAAGCCAGTTACCTGTTCCCACGCAAAGAGGAGAATATAGAACCATGGTGGATTTCCAGCTGATGAAGTAAAGGATTATTAACGGAACGGGATGACCATGGGGATCATCGTTAATTCTCTGAAACAGAATCCGCCCTTTTCACCTGCCAAACACATGCCCACTTCTCTCTGGGGATAATAAAAACTAACAAGCGAACTGACAGAGGGCCTGACCCCCCAATCCACGTCGACCACACACACACAAAAAAAAAACCGTACCCTCCAGCTACTAATTATAATGCTAACTTGCAAAATTTCCCTGCATTTTAAAACAATGGAAAAATGGTGGTGGGATAATACTTAGAAGAATGGCTTCTTGTCAGTCTCCACTAACAAAAATATGCAACACCAAGTCAGCTACTCCTTAGCATAGTTATGTCCGTCGCAGCCTTCTTGGGTTTCAGGAGGCACAAACACACGTTATCACAATTATGGTGAAACGCTGAAAACCTGCAAAGGATTTTCAACATACTGGTTAATTGAAAAGCTCTGAGGCATACTTCTTGGAACAAGCCAGTTTCCTGTGCCCACGCATAGAGAAGTATATAGAACCATGGTGGATTCCCAGCTCATAAAGCAAAGGATTCTTAAAGGAACGGGATTACCATGCGGATCCTGTTTAATTCTCTGAAACAGATCCGCAGTTTTCACCTGCCATACTAATACCCACTTCTCCTCTCTGGGGATAGTAAAAACAAACCAGCGAACTGACAGAGGGCCTGACCAACACATCGACACCGACCCCACAGGAAAAAAAAAAAAAAAAAACACCGTAGCCTCCAGCTACTAATTATAATGCTAATTTGCAAATCTTTCCTGCATTTTTAAACAATGGAAAAATGATGGTGAGAAGATACTTAGAAGAATGGATTCTTGTCAGTCTCCACTAACAAAAATAGGCAAAACCAAGTCAGCTACGCCTCAGCATAGTTATGTCCGTCGCAGCCTTCTTGGGTCTCAGGAGGCACAAACAAACGTTATCACAATTATGGTGAAACACTGAACACCTGCAAATAATTTTCAACGTACTGGTTAATTGAAAAGCTCTGCAGCATACTTCTTGGAACAAGCCAGTTACCTGTTCTCACGCAAAGAGGAGTATATAGAACCATGGTGGATTTCCAGCTGATGAAGTAAAGGATTATTAAAGGAACGGGATGACCATAGGGATCATCGTTAATTCTCTGAAACAGAATCCGCCCTTTTCACCTGCCAAACACATGCCCACTTCTCCTCTCTGGGGTTAATAAAAACTAACCAGCGAACTGACAGAGGGCCTGACCCCTCCCCATCCACATCGACTACACACAAAAAAAAAAACCGTACCCTCCAGCTACTAATTATAATGCTAACTTGCAAAATTTCCCTGCATTTTAAAACAATGGAAAAATGGTGGTGAGATCATACTTAGAAGAATGGCTTCTTGTCTGTCTCCACTAACAAAAATAGGCAACACCAAGTCAGCTACTCCTCAGCATAGTTATGCCAGTCGCAGCCGTCTTGGGTTTCAGGAGGCACAAACAGACGTTATCACAATTATGGTGAAACGCTGAACACCTGCAAATAATTTTCAACGTAGTGGTTAATTGAAAATCTCTGCGGCATACTTCTTGGAACAAGCCAGTTACCTGTTCCCACGCAAAGAGGAGTACATAGAACCATGGTGGATTTCCAGCTGATGAAGTAAAGGATTATTAAAGGAACGGGATGACCAGGGGGATCATCCTTAATTCTCTGAAAGAGAATCCGCCCTTTTCACCTGCCAAACACATGCCCACTTCTCCTCTCTGGGGATAATAAAAACTAACCAGCGAACTGACAGAGGGCCTTACCCCCCGCCATCCACATCGACCACACACAAAAAAAAAAACCGTACTCTCCATCTACTAATTATAATGCTAACTTGCAAAATTTCCCTGCATTTTAAAACAATGGAAAAATGGTGGTGGGATCATACTTAGAAGAAAGGCTTCTTGTCTGTCTCCACTAACAAAAATAGGCAACACCAAGTCAGCTAATCCTCAGCATAGTTATGTCCGTCACAGCCTTCTTGGGTTTCAGGAGGGACATACAAACGTTATCAAAATTACGGTGAAACGCTGAACACCTGCAAATAATTTTCAACGTACTGGTTGATTTGAAAACTCTCCAGCATACTTCTTGGAACAAGCCAGGTACCTGTGCCCACGCATAGAGGAGTATATAGAAACATGGTGGAATCCCAGCTGATGAAGCAAAGGATTCTTAAAGGAATGAGATGACCATGCGGATCCTATTTAATTCTCTGAAACAGAATCCGCCCTCTTCACCTGCCAAACACATGCCCACTACTCTTCTCTGGGGATAATAAAAACAAACCAGCGATCTGACAGAGGGCCTGAACACCCATCCTGACCGACCCCACAAAACAAAAAAGTACCCTCCAGGTACTAATTATAATGCCAATTTGCAAAATTTCCCTGCATTTTTAAACAATGGAGAAATGATGGTGGGATGATTCTTAGAAGAATGGCTTCTTGTCAGTCTCCACTGACAAAAATAGGCAACACCAAGTCAGCTACGCCTCAGCATAGTTATGTCCGTAGCAGCCATATTTGGTTTCAGTAGGCACATACACACGTTATCACAATTATGGTGAAACGCTGAAAACCTGCAAAGGATTTTCAACATACTGGTTAATTGAAAAGCTCTGAGGCATACTTCTTGGAACTAGCCAGTTTCCTGTGCCCACGCATAGAGAAGTATATAGAACCATGGTGGATTCCCAGCTCATGAAGCAAAGGATTCTTAAAGGAACGGGATTACCATGCGGATCCTGTTTAATTCTCTGAAACAGATCCGCAGTTTTCACCTGCCATACTAATACCCACTTCTCCTCTCTGGGGATAATAAAAACAAACCAGCGAACTGACAGAGGGCCTGACCAACACATCCACACCGACCCCACAGGAAAAAAAAAAAAAAAAACACCGTAGCCTCCAGCTACTAATTATCATGCTAACTTGCAAAACTTTCCTGCATTTTTAAACAATGGAAAAATGATGGTGAGATGATACTTAGAAGAATGGATTCTTGTCAGTCTCCACTAACAAAAATAGGCAAAACCAAGTCAGCTACGCCTCAGCATAGTTATGTCCGTCGCAGCCTTCTTGGGTTTCAGGAGGCACAAACAAACGTTATCACAATTATGGTGAAACGCTGAACACCTGCAAATAATTTTCAACGTACTGGTTAATTGAAAAGCTCTGCGGCATACTTGTTGGAACAAGCCAGTTACCTGTTCCCACGCAAAGAGGAGTATATAGAACGATGGTGGCTTTCCAGCTGATGAAGTAAAGGATTATTTAAGGAACGGGATGACCATACGGATCATCGTTAATTCTCTGAAACAGAATTCGCCTTTTTCACCTGCCAAACACATGCCCACTTCTCCTCTCTGGGGATAATAAAAACTAACCAGCGAACTGACAGAGGGCCTGACGCCCACCATCCACATCGACCACACAAAAAAAAAAACCGTACCCTCCAGATACTAATTATAATGCTAACTTGCAAAATTTCCCTGCATTTTAAAACAATGGAAAAATGGTGGTGGGATCATACTTAGAAGAATGGCTTCTTGTCAGTCTCCACTAACAAAAATAGGCAACACCAAGTCAGCTACTCCTCAGCATAGTTATGTCCGTCGCAGCCTTCTCGGGTTTCAGGAGGCACAAACAGACGTTATCACCATTATGGTGAAACGCTCAACACCTGCAAATAATTTTCAACGTAGTGGTTAATTGAAAAGCTCTGCGGCATACTTCTTGGAACAAGCCAGTTACCTGTTCCCACGCAAAGAGGAGTATATAGAACCATGGTGGATTTCCAGCTGATGAAGTAAAGGATTATTAAAGGAACGGGATGACCATGGGGATCATCGTTAATTCTCTGAAACAGAATCCGCCCTTTTCACCTGCCAAACACATGCCCACTTCTCTCTGGGGATAATAAAAACTAACCAGCGAACTGACAGAGGGCCTGACCCCCCCTTCCACGTCGACCACACACAAAAAAAAAAAAAAACCGTACCCTCCGGCTACTAATTATAATGCTAACTTGCAAAATTTCCCTGCATTTTAAAACAATGGAAAAATGGTGGTGGGATAATACTTAGAAGAATGGCTTCTTGTCAGTCTCCACTAACAAAAATAGGCAACACCAAGTGAGCTACTCCTCAGCATAGTTATGTCCGTCGCAGCCTTCTTGGGTTTCAGGAGGCACAAACACACATTATCACAATTATGGTGAAACGCTGAACACCTGCAAATAATTTTCAACGTACTGGTTAATTGAAAAGCTCTGCGGCATACTTCTTGGAACAAGCCAGTTACCTGTTCCCACGCAAAGAGGAGTATATAGAACCATGGTGGATTTCCAGCTGATGAAGTAAAGGATTGTTAAAGGAACGGGATGACCATGGGGATCATCGTTAATTCTCTGAAACAGAATCCGCCCTTTTCACCTTCCAAACACATGCCCACTTCTCCTCTCTGGGGATAATAAAAACTAACCAGCGAACTGACAGAGGGCTTGACCCCCCCCCCATCCACATCGACCACACACACAAAAAAAAAAACAGTACCCTCCAGCTACTAATTATAATGCTAACTTGCAAAATTTCCCTGCATTTTAAAACAATGGAAAAATGGTGGTGGGATCATACTTAGAAGAATGGCTTCTTGTCTGTCTCCACTAACTAAAATAGGCAACACCAAGTCAGCTACTCCTCAGCATAGTTATGTCCGTCACAGCCTTCTTGGGTTTCAGGAGGGACATACAAACGTTATCAAAATTATGGTGAAACGCTGAACACCTGCAAATAATTTTCAACGTACTGGTTAATTTGAAAACTCTCCAGCATACTTCTTGGAACAAGCCAGGTACTTGTGCCCACGCATAGAGGAGTATATAGAATCATGGTGGAATCCCAGCTGATGAAGCAAAGGATTCTTAAAGGAATGAGATGACCATGCGGATCCTATTTAATTCTCTGAAACAGAATCCGCACTTTTCACCTGCCAAACACATGCCCACTACTCTTCTATGGGGATAATAAAAACAAACCAGCGATCTGACAGAGGGCCTGAACACCCATCCTGACCGACCCCACAAAACAAAAAAGTACCCTCCAGGTACTAATTATAATGCCAATTTGCAAAATTTCCCTGCATTTTTAAACAATGGAGAAATGATGGTGGGATGATACTTAGAAGAATGGCTTCTTGTCAGTCTCCACTGACAAAAATAGGCAACACCAAGTCAGCTACGCCTCAGCATACTTATGTCCGTAGCAGCCATATTTGGTTTCAGTAGGCACATACACAAATTATCACAATTATTCTCAAACGCTGAAAACCTGCAAAGGATTTTCAACATACTGGTTAATTGAAAAGCTCTGAGGCATACTTCTTGGAACTAGCCAGTTTCCTGTGCCCACGCATAGACAAGTATATAGAACCATGGTGGATTCCCAGCTCATGAAGCAAAGGATTCTTAATGGAACGAGATTACCATGCGGATCCTGTTTAATTCTCTGAAACAGATCCGCAGTTTTCACCTGCCATACTAATACCGACTTCTCCTCTCTGGGGATAATAAAAACCAACCGGGGAACTGACAGAGGGCCTGACCAACACATCCACACCAACCCCACAGGAAAAAAAAAAAAAAAAAAAAAAAAACACCGTAGCCTCCAGCTACTAATTATAATGCTAACTTGCAAAACTTTCCTGCATTTTTAAACAATGGAAAAATGATGGTGAGATGATACTTAGAAGAATGGATTCTTGTCAGTCTCCACTAACAAAAATAGGCAAAACCAAGTCAGCTACGCCTCAGCATAGTTATGTCCGTCGCAGCCTTCTTGGGTTTCAGGAGGCACAAACAAACGTTATCACAATTATGGTGAAACGCTGAACACCTGCAAATAATTTTCAACGTACTGGTTAATTGAAAAGCTCTGCGGCATACTTCTTGGAACAAGCCAGTTACCTGTTCTCACGCAAAGAGGAGTATATAGAACCATGGTGGATTTCCAGCTGATGAAGTAAAGGATTATTAAAGGAACGGGATGACCATAGGGATCATCGTTAATTCTCTGAAACAGAATCCGCCCTTTTCACCTGCCAAACACATGCCCACTTCTCCTCTCTGGGGTTAATAAAAACTAACCAGCGAACTGACAGAGGGCCTGACCCCCACCATCCACATCGACCACACAAAAAAAAAATCCGTACCCTCCAGCTACTAATTATAATGCTAACTTGCAAAATTTCCCTGCATTTTAAAACAATGGAAAAATGATGGTGGGATGATACTTAGAAGAATGGCTTCTTGTCAGTCTCCATAAGAAAAATAGGCAACACCAAGTCAGCTACTCCTCAGCATAGTTATGTCCGTCGAAGCCTTCTTGGGTTTCAGGAGGCAGAAACAAACGTTATCACCATTATGGTGAAACGCTGAACACCTGCAAATAATTTTCAACGTAGTGGTTAATTGAAAAGCTCTGCGGCATACTTCTTGGAACAAGGCAGTTACCTGTTCCCACGCAAAGAGGAGTATATAGAACCATGGTGGATTTCCAGCTGATGAAGTAAAGGATTATTAAAGGAACGGGGTGACCATGGGGATCATCGTTAATTCTCTGAAACAGAATCCGCCCTTTTCACCTGCCAAACACATGCCCACTTCTCCTCTCTGGGGTTAATAAAAACTAACCAGCGAACTGACAGAGGGCCTAACCCCCCCATCCACATCGACCACACACACAAAAAAATCCGTACCCTCTACCTACTAATTATAATGCTAACTTGAAAAATTTCCCTGCATTTTAAAACAATGGAAAAATGGTGGTGGGATGATACTTAGAAGAATTGCTTGTGGACAGTCTCCACTAAGAAAAATAGGCAACACCAATTCAGCTACGCCTCAGCATAGGTATGTCCGTCGCAGCCTTCTTGGGTTTCAGGAGGCACAAACACACGTTATCACAATTATGGTGAAACGCTGAACACCTGCAAATAATTTTCAACGTAGTGGTTAATTGAAAAGCTCTGCGGCATACTTCTTGGAACAAGCCAGTTACCTGTTCCCACGCAAAGAGGTGTATATAGAACCATGGTGGAATCCCAGCTGATGAAGTAAATGATTATTAAAGGAACGGGGTGACCATGGGGATCATCGTTAATTCACTGAAACAGAATCCGCCCTTTTCACCTGCCAAACACATGCCCACTTCTCCTCTCTGGGGATAATAAAAACTAACCAGCGAACTGACAGAGGGCCTGACCCTCCCCCCATCCACATCGACAACACACACAAAAAAAAAACCGTACCCTCCAGCTACTAATTATAATGCTAACTTGCAAAATTTCCCTTCATTTTAAAACAATGGAAAAATGGTGGTGGGATCATACTTAGAAGAATGGCTTCTTGTCAGTCTCCACTAACAAAAATAGGCAACACCAAGTCAGCTACTCCTTAGCATAGTTATGTCCGTCGCAGCCTTCTTGGGTTTCAGCAGGCACATACAAACGTTATCAAAATTATGGTGAAACGCTGAACACCTGCAAATAATTTTCAACGTACTGGTTAATTTGAAAACTCTCCAGCATACTTCTTGGAACAAGCCAGGTACCTGTGCCCACGCATAGAGGAGTATATAGAATCATGGTGGAATCCCAGCTGATGAAGCAAAGGATTCTTAAAGGAATGAGATGACCATGCGGATCCTGTTTAATTCTCTGAAACAGAATCCGCACTTTTCACCTGCCAAACACATGCCCACTACTCTTCTCTGGGGATAATAAAAACAAACCAGCGATCTGACAGAGGGCCTGAACACCCATCCTGACCGACCCCACAAAACAAAAAAGTACCCTCCAGCTACTAATTATAATGCCAATTTGCAAAATTTCCCTGCATTTTCAAACAATGGAGAAATGATGGTGGGATGATACTTAGAAGAATGGCTTCTTGTCAGTCTCCACTGACAAAAATAGGCAACACCAAGTCAGCTACGTCTCAGCACAGTTATGTCCGTAGCAGCCATATTTGGTTTCAGTAGGCACATACACACGTTATCACAATTATTCTGAAACGCTGAAAACCTGCAAAGGATTTTCAACATACTGGTTAATTGAAAAGCTCTGAGGCATACTTCTTGGAACAAGCCAGTTTCCTGTGCCCACGCATAGAGAAGTACATAGAACCATGGTGGATTCCCAGCTCATGAAGCAAAGGATTCTTAAAGGAACGGGATTACCATGCGGATCCTGTTCAATTCTCTGAAAGAGATCCGCAGTTTTCACCTGCCATACTAATACCCACTTCTCCTCTCTGGGGATAATAAAAACCAACCGGGGAACTGACAGAGGGCCTGACCAACACATCAACACCGACCACACAGGAAAAAAAAAAAAAAAAAAACACCGTAAACTCCAGCTACTAATTATAATGCTAACTTGCAAAACTTTCCTGGATTTTTAAACAATGGAAAAATGATGGTGAGATGATACTTAGCAGAATGGATTCTTGTCAGTCTCCACTAACAAAAATAGGCAATACCAAGTCAGCTACGCCTCAGTATAGTTATGACCGTCGCAGCCTTCTTGGGTTGCAGGAGGCACAAACAAACGTTATCACAATTATGGTGAAACGCTGAACAGCTGCAAATAATTTTCAACGTACTGGTTAATGGAAAAGCTCTGCGGCATACTTCTTGGAACAAGCCAGTTACCTGTTCCCACGCAAAGAGGAGTATATAGAACCATGGTGGATTTCCAGCTGATGAAGTAAAGGATTATTAAAGGAACGGGATGACCATGGGGATCATCGTTAATTCTCTGAAACAGAATCCGCCCTTTTCACCTGCCAAACACATGCCCACTTCTCCTCTCTGGGGATAATAAAAACTAACCAGCGAACTGACAGAGGGCCTGACCCCCACCATCCACATCGACCACACACACAAAAAAAAACCGTACCCTCCAGCTACTAATTATAATGCTAACTTGCAAAATTTCCCTGCATTTTAAAACAATGGAAAAATGGTGGTGGGATGATACTTAGAAGAATGGCTTCTTGTCAGTCTCCACTAACAAAAATAGGCAACACCAAGTCAGCTACCCCTCACATAGTTATGTCCGTCGCAGCCTTCTTGGGTTTCAGGAAGCACAAACACACGTTATCACAATTATGGTGAAACGCTGAACACCTGCAAATAATTTTCAACGTAGTGGTTAATTGAAAAGCTCTGCGGCATACTTCTTGGAACAAGCCAGTTACCTGTTCCCACGCAAAGAGGAGTATATAGAACCATGGTGGATTTCCAGCTGATGAAGTAAAGGATTATTAAAGGAACGGGATGACCATGGGGATCATCGTTAATTCTCTGAAACAGAATCCGCCCTTTTCACCTGCCAAACACATGCCCACTTCTCCTCTCTGGGGATAATAAAAACTAACCAGCGAACTGACAGAGGGCCTAACCACCCCATCCACATGGACCACACACACAAAAAAAACCGTACCCTCCAGCTACTAATTATAATGCTAACTTGAAAAATTTCCCTGCATTTTAAAACAATGGAAAAATGGTGGTGGGATGATACTTAGAAGAATTGCTTGTGGACAGTCTCCACTAACAAAAATAGGCAACACCAAGTCAGCTACGCCTCAGCATAGGTATGTCCGTCGCAGCCTTCTTGGGTTTCAGGAGGCACAAACACACGTTATCACAATTATGGTGAAACGCTGAACACCTGCAAATAATTTTCAACGTACTGGTTAATTGAAAAGCTCTGCGGCATACTTCTTGGAACAAGCCAGTTACCTGTTCCCACGCAAAGAGGAGTATATAGAACCATGGTGTATTTCCAGCTGATGAAGTAAAGGATTATTAAAGGAACGGGATGACCATGGGGATCATCGTTAATTCTCTGAAACAAAATCCGCACTTTTCACCTGCCAAACACATGCCCACTTCTCCTCTCTGGGGATAATAAAAACTAACCAGCGAAATGACAGAGGGCCTGACCCCGCCCCCATCCACATCGACAACACACAAAAAAAAAACCGTACCCTCCATCTACTAATTATAATGCTAACTTGCAAAATTTCCCTGCATTTTAAAACAATGGAAAAATGGTGGTGGGATCATACTTAGAAGAAAGGCTTCTTGTCTGTCTCCACTAACAAAAATAGGCAACACCAAGTCAGCTACTCCTCAGCATAGTTATGTCCGTCGTAGCCTTCTTGGGTTTCAGCAGGCACATACAAACGTTAGCAAAATTATGGTGAAACGCTGAACACCTGCAAATAATTTTCAACGTACTGGTTAATTTGAAAACTCTCCAGCATACTTCTTGGAAAAAGCCAGGTACCTGTGCCCACGCATAGAGGAGTATATAGAATCATGGTGGAATCCCAGCTGATGAAGCAAAGGATTCTTAAAGGAATGAGATGACCATGCGGATCCTGTTTAATTCTCTGAAACAGAATCCACACTTTTCACCTGCCAAACACATGCCCACTACTCTTCTCTGGGGATAATAAAAACAAACCAGCGATCTGACAGAGGGCCTGAACACCCATCCTGACCGACCCCACAAAACAAAAAAGTACCCTCCAGGTACTAATTATAATGCCAATTTGCAAAATTTCCCTGCATTTTTAAACAATGGAGAAATGATGGTGGGATGATACTTAGAAGAATGGCTTCTTGTCAGTCTCCACTGACAAAAATAGGCAACACCAAGTCAGCTACGCCTCAGCATAGTTATGTCCGTAGCAGCCATATTTGGTTTCAGTAGGCACATACACACATTATCACAATTATGGAGAAACGCTGAAAACCTGCAAAGGATTTTCAACATACTGGTTAATTGAAAAGCTCTGAGGCATACTTCTTGGAACTAGCCAGTTTCCTGTGCCCACGCATAGAGAAGTATATAGAACCATGGTGGATTCCCAGCTCATGAAGCAAAGGATTCTTAAAGGAACGGGATTACCATGCGGATCCTGTTTAATTCTCTGAAACAGATCCGCAGTTTTCACCTGCCATACTAATACCCACTTCTCCTCTCTGGGGATAATAAAAACCAACCGGGGAACTGACAGAGGGCGTGACCAACACATCCACACCGATCCCACAGGAAAAAAAGAAAAAAAAAAAAAAACACCGTAGCCTCCAGCTACTAATTATCATGCTAACTTGCAAAACTTTCCTGCATTTTTAAACAATGGAAAAATGATGGTGAGATGATACTTAGAAGAATGGATTCTTGTCAGTCTCCCCTAACAAAAATAGGCAAAACCAAGTCAGCTACGCCTCAGCATAGTTATGTCCGTCGCAGCCTTCTTGGGTTTCAGGAGGCACAAACAAACGTTATCACAATTATGGTGAAACGCTGAACACCTGCAAATAATTTTCAACATACTGGTTAATTGAAAAGCTCTGAGGCATACTTCTTGGAACAAGCCAGTTACCTGTTCCCACGCAAAGAGGAGTATATAGAACCATGGTGGATTTCCAGCTGATGAAGTAAAGGATTATTAAAGGAACGGGATGACCATGGGGATCATCCTTAATTCTCTGAAACAGAATCCCCCCTTTTCACCTGCCAAACACATGCCCACTTCCCCTCTCTGAGGATAATAAAAACTAACCAGTGAACTGACAGAGGGCCTGAACACCCCCCATCCACATCGACTACACAAAAAAAAAAAACCGTACCCTCCTGCTACTAATTATAATGCTAACTTGCAAAATTTCCCTGCATTTTAAAACAATGGAAAAATGGTGGTGGGATCATACTTAGAAGAATGGCTTCTTGTCTGTCTCCACTAAGAAAAATAGGCAACACCAATTCAGCTACTCCTCAGCATACTTATGTCCGTCGCAGCCTTCTTGGGTTTCAGGAGGCACAAACAAAGGTTATCACAATTATGGTGAAACGCTGAACACCTGCAAATAATTTTCAACGTACTGGTTAATTTGAAAAATCTCCAGCATACTTCTTGGAAGAAGCCAGGTACCTGTGCCCACGCATAGAGGAGTATATAGAATCATGGTGGAATCCCAGCTGATGAAGCAAAGGATTCTTAAAGGAATGAGATGACCATGCGGATCCTGTTTAATTCTCTGAAACAGAATCCGCACTTTTCACCTGCCAAACACATGCCCACTACTCTTCTCTGGGGATAATAAAAACAAACCAGCGATCTGACAGAGGGCCTGAACACCCATCCTGACCGACCCCACAAAACAAAAAACTACCCTCCAGCTACTAATTATATAGCCAATTTGCAAAATTTCCCTGCATTTTTAAACAATGGAGAAATGATGGTGGGATGATACTTAGAAGAATGGCTTCTTGTCAGTCTCCACTGACAAAAATAGGCAACACCAAGTCAGCTACGCCTCAGCATAGTTATGTCCGTAGCAGCAATATTTGGTTTCAGTAGGCACATACACACGTTATCACAATTATTCTGAAACGCTGAAAACCTGCAAAGGATTTTCAACATACTGGTTAATTGAAAAGCTCTGAGGCATACTTCTTGGAACAAGCCAGTTTCCTGTGCCCACGCATAGAGAAGTACATAGAACCATGGTGGATTCCCAGCTCATGAAGCAAAGGATTCTTAAAGGAATGGGATTACCATGCGGATCCTGTTTAATTCTCTGAAACAGATCCGCAGTTTTCACCTGCCATACTAATACCCACTTCTCCTCTCTGGGGATAATAAAAACCAACCGGGGAACTGACAGAGGGCCTGACCCCCACCATCCACATGGACAACACAAAAAAAAAAATAAATCGTACCCTCCGGCTACTAATTATAATGCTAACTTGCAAAATTTCCCTGCATTTTAAAACAATGGAAAAATGGTGGTGGGATGATACTTAGAAGAATGGCTTCTTGTCAGTCTCCACTAACAAAAATAGGCAACACCATGTCAGCTACGCCTCAGCATAGTTATGTCCGTCGCAGCCTTCTTGGGTTTCAGGAGGCACAAACACACGTTATCACAATTATGGTGAAACGCTGAACACCTGCAAATAATTTTCAACGTAGTGGTTAATTGAAAAGCTCTGCGGCATACTTCTTGGAACAAGCCAGTTACCTGTTCCCACGCAAAGAGGAGTATATAGAACCATGGTGGATTTCCAGCTGATGAAGTAAAGGATTATTAAAGGAACGGGATGACCATGGGGATCATCGTTAATTCTCTGAAACAGAATCCGCCCTTTTCACCTGCCAAACACATGCCCACTTCTCCTCTCTGGGGATAATAAAAACTAACCAGCGAACTGACAGAGGGCCTGACCCCACCATCCACATCGACCACACAAAAAAAAGAAAAAACCGTACCCTCCAGCTACTAATTATAATGCTAACTTGCAAAATTTCCCTGTATTTTAAAACAATGGAAAAATGGAGGTGGGATGATACTTAGAAGAATGGCTTCTTGTCAGTCTCCACTAACAAAAATAGGCAACACCAAATCAGCTACTCCTCAGCATATTTATGTCCGTCGCAGCCTTCCTGGGTTTCAGGAGGCACAAACAAAGGTTATCACAATTATGGTGAAACGCTGAACACCTGCAAATAATTTTCAACATACTGGTTAATGGAAAAGCTCTGCGGCATACTTCTTGGAACAAGCCAGTTACCTGTTCCCACGCAAAGAGGAGTATATAGAACCATGGTGGATTTCCAGCTGATGAAGTAAAGGATTATTAAAGGAACGGGATGACCATGGGGATCATCGTTAATTCTCTGAAACAGAATCCGCCCTTTTCACCTGCCAAACACATGCCCACTTCTCCTCTCTGGGGATAATAAAAACTAACCAGCGAACTGACAGAGGGCCTGACCCCCACCATCCACATCGACCACACACACAAAAAATAACCGTACCCTCCAGCTACTAATTATAATGCTAACTTGCAAAATTTCCCTGCATTTTAAAACAATGGAAAAATGGTGGTGGGATGATACTTAGAAGAATGGCTTCTTGTCAGTCTCCACTAACAAAAATAGGCAACACCAAGTCAGCTACCCCTCACATAGTTATGTCCGTCGCAGCCTTCTTGGGTTTCAGGAAGCACAAACACACGTTATCACAATTATGGTGAAACGCTGAACACCTGCAAATAATTTTCAACGTAGTGGTTAATTGAAAAGCTCTGCGGCATACTTCTTGGAACAAGCCAGTTACCTGTTCCCACGCAAAGAGGAGTATATAGAACCATGGTGGATTTCCAGCTGATGAAGTAAAGGATTATTAAAGGAACGGGATGACCATGGGGATCATCGTTAATTCTCTGAAACAGAATCCGCCCTTTTCACCTGCCAAACACATGCCCACTTCTCCTCTCTGGGGATAATAAAAACTAACCAGCGAACTGACAGAGGGCCTAACCCCCCCATCCACATCGACCACACACACAAAAAAAACCGTACCCTCCAGCTACTAATTATAATGCTAACTTGAAAAATTTCCCTGCATTTTAAAACAATGGAAAAATGGTGGTGGGATGATACTTAGAAGAATTGCTTGTGTACAGTCTCCACTAACAAAAATAGGCAACACCAAGTCAGCTACGCCTCAGCATAGGTATGTCCGTCGCAGCCTTCTTGGGTTTCAGGAGGCACAAACACACGTTATCACAATTATGGTGAAACGCTGAACACCTGCAAATAATTTTCAACGTAGTGGTTAATTGAAAAGCTCTGCGGCATACTTCTTGGAACAAGGCAGTTACCTGTTCCCACGCAAAGAGGAGTATATAGAACCATGGTGGATTTCCAGCTGATGAAGTAAAGGATTATTAAAGGAACGGGATGACCATGGGGATCATCGTTAATTCTCTGAAATAGAATCCGCCCTTTTCACCTGCCAAACACATGCCCACTTCTCCTCTCTGGGGATAATAAAAACTAACCAGCGAACTGACAGAGGGCCTGACCCCCCCACCATCCACATCGACAACACACAAAAAAAAAAACCGTACCCTCCAGCTACTAATTATATTGCTAACTTGCAAAATTTCCCTGCATTTTAAAACAATGGAAAAATGGTGGTGGGATCATACTTAGAAGAAAGGCTTCTTGTCTGTCTCCACTAACAAAAATAGGCAACACCAAGTCAGCTA
The DNA here is from genome assembly GCF_041146395.1 of Eulemur rufifrons. Taxonomy (NCBI): domain Eukaryota; kingdom Metazoa; phylum Chordata; class Mammalia; order Primates; family Lemuridae; genus Eulemur; species Eulemur rufifrons. The sequence goes on along the minus strand of NW_027182869.1, from coordinate 477,837 downwards.
CTCCTCAGCATAGTTATGTCCGTCGCAGCCTTCTTGGGTTTCAGCAGGCACATACAAACGTTATCAAAATTATGGTGAAACGTTGAACACCTGCAAATAATTTTCAACATACTGGTTAATTTGAAAACTCTCCAGCATACTTCTTGGAACAAGCCAGGTACCTGTGCCCACGCATAGAGGAGTATATAGAATCATGGTGGAATCCCAGCTGATGAAGCAAAGGATTCTTAAAGGAATGAGATGACCATGCGGATCCTGTTTAATTCTCTGAAACAGAATCCGCACTTTTCACCTGCCAAACACATGCCCACTACTCTTCTATGGGGATAATAAAAACAAACCAGCGATCTGACAGAGGGCCTGAACACCCATCCTGACCGACCCCACAAAACAAAAAAGTACCCTCCAGCTACTAATTATAATGCCAATTTGCAAAATTTCCCTGCATTTTTAAACAATGGAGAAATGATGGTGGGATGATACTTAAAAGAATGGCTTCTTGTCAGTCTCCACTGACAAAAATAGGCAACACCAAGTCAGCTACGCCTCAGCATAGTTATGTCCGTAGCAGCCATATTTGGTTTCAGTAGGCACATACACACATTATCACAATTATTCTGAAACGCTGAAAACCTGCAAAGGATTTTCAACATACTGGTTAATTGAAAAGCTCTGAGGCATACTTCTTGGAACTAGCCAGTTTCCTGTGCCCACGCATAGAGAAGTATATAGAACCATGGTGGATTCCCAGGTCATGAACCAAAGGATTCTTAAAGGAACGGGATTACCATGCGGATCCTGTTTAATTCTCTGAAACAGATCCGCAGTTTTCACCTGCCATACTAATACCGACTTCTCCTCTCTGGGGATAATAAAAACCAACCGGGGAACTGACAGAGGGCCTGACCAACACATCCACACCGACCCCACAGGAAAAAAAAAAAAAAAAAAAAAACACCGTAGCCTCCAGCTACTAATTATAATGCTAACTTGCAAAACTTTCCTGCATTTTTAAACAATGGAAAAATGATGGTGAGATGATACTTAGAAGAATGGATTCTTGTCAGTCTCCACTAACAAAAATAGGCAAAACCAAGTCAGCTACGCCTCAGCATAGTTATGTCCGTCGCAGCCTTCTTGGGTTTCAGGAGGCACAAACAAACGTTATCACAATTATGGTGAAACGCTGAACACCTGCAAATAATTTTCAACGTACTGGTTAATTGAAAAGCTCTGCGGCATACTTCTTGGAACAAGCCAGTTACCTGTTCCCACGCAAAGAGGAGTATAGAGAACCATGGTGGATTTCCAGCTGATGAAGTAAAGGATTCTTAAAGGAACGGGATGACCATAGGGATCATCGTTAATTCTCTGAAACAGAATCCGCCCTTTTCACCTGCCAAACACATGCCCACTTCTCCTCTCTGGGGATAATAAAAACTAAACAGCGAACTGACAGAGGGCCTGACCCCCCAATCTACATCGACCACACACACAAAAAAAAACCGTACCCTCCAGCTACTAATTATAATGCTAACTTGCAAAATTTCCCTGCATTTTAAAACAATGGAAAAATGGTGGTGGGATGATACTTAGAAGAATGGCTTCTTGTCAGTCTCCACTAACAAAAATAGGCAACACCAAGTCAGCTACTCCTCAGCATAGTTATGTCCGTCGCAGCCTTCTTGGGTTTCAGGAGGCACAAACACACGTTATCCCAATTATGGTGAAACGCTGAACACCTGCAAATAATTTTCAACGTACTGGTTAATTGAAAAGCTCTGCGGCATACTTCTTGGAACAAGCCAGTTACCTGTTCCCACGTAAAGAGGAGTACATAGAACCATGGTGGATTTCCAGCTGATGAAGTAAAGGATTATTAAAGGAACGGGATGACCATGGGGATCATCGTTAATTCTCTGAAACAGAATCCGCCCTTTTCACCTGCCAAACACATGCCCACTTCTCCTCTCTGGGGATAATAAAAACTAACCAGCGAACTGACAGAGGGCCTGACCCCCGCCCATCCACATCGACTACACAAAAAAAAAAAACCGTACCCTCCAGCTACTAATTATAATGCTAACTTGCAAAATTTCCCTGCATTTTAAAACAATGGAAAAATGGTGGTGGGATCATACTTAGAAGAATGGCTTCTTGTCTGTCTCCACTAACAAAAATAGACAACACCAAGTCAGCTACTCCTCAGCATAGCTATGTCCGTCGCAGCCTTCTTGGGTTTCAGGAGGGACATACAAACGTTATCAAAATTATGGTGAAACGCAGAACACCTGCAAATAATTTTGAACGTACTGGTTAATTTGAAAACTCTCCAGCATACTTCTTGGAAGAAGCCAGGTACCTGTGCCCACGCATAGAGGAGTATATAGAAACATGGTGGAATCCCAGCTGATGAAGCAAAGATTCTTAAAGGAATGAGATGACCATACAGATCCTGTTTAATTCTCTGAAACAGAATCCGCACTTTACACCTGCCAAACACATGCCCACTACTCTTCTCTGGGGATAATAAAAACAAACCAGCGATCTGACAGAGGGCCTGAACACCCATCCTGACTGACCCCACAAAACAAAAAAGTACCCTCCAGCTACTAATTATAATGCCAATTTGCAAAATTTCCCTGCATTTTGAAACAAGGGAGAAATGATGGTGGGATGATACTTAGAAGAATGGCTTCTTGTCAGTCTCCACTGACAAAAATAGGCAACACCAAGTCAGCTACGCCTCAGCATAGTTATGTCCGTAGCAGCCATATTTGGTTTCAGTAGGCACATACACACGTTATCACAATTATGGTGAAACGCTGAAAACCTGCAAAGGATTTTCAACATACTGGTTAATTGAAAAGCTCTGAGGCATACTTCTTGCAACAAGCCAGTTACCTGTTCCCACGCAAAGAGGAGTATATAGAACCATGGTGGATTTCCAGCTGATGAAGTAAAGGATTATTAAAGGAACGGGATGACCATGGGGATCATCCTTAATTCTCTGAAACAGAATCCCCCCATTTCACCTGCCAAACACATGCCCACTTCCCCTCTCTGGGGATAATAAAAACTAACCAGCGAACTGACAGAGGGCCTGACCCCCCCATCCACATCGACCACACACAAAAAAAAAAAACCGTACCCTCCAGCTACTAATTATAATGCTAACTTGCAAAATTTCCCTGCATTTTAAAACAAAGGAAAAATGGTGGTGGGATGATACTTAGAAGAATGGCTTCTTGTCAGTCTCCACTAACAAAAATAGGCAACAATAAGTCAGCTACTCCTCAGCATAGTTATGTCCGTCGCAGCCTTCTTGGGTTTCAGGAGACACAAACACACGTTATCACAATTATGGTGAAACGCTGAACACCTGCAAATAATTTTCAATGTACTGGTTAATTGAAAAGCTCTGCGGCATACTTCTTGGAACAAGCCAGTTACCTGTTCCCACGCAAAGAGGAGTATATAGAACCATGGTGGATTTCCAGCTGATGAAGTAAAGGATTATTAAAGGAACGGGATGACCATGGGGATCATCGTTAATTCTCTGAAACAGAATCCGCCCTTTTCACCTGCCAAACACATGCCCACTTCTCCTCTCTGGGGATAATAAAAACTAACCAGCGAACTGACAGAGGGACTGACCAACACATCCACACCGACACCATAGGAAAAAAAAAAAAAAAAAACACCGTAGCCTCCAGCTACTAATTATAATGCTAACTTGCAAAATTTCCCTGCATTTTAAAACAATGGAAAAATGGTGGTGGGATCATACTTAGAAGAGTGGCTTCTTGTCTGTCGCCACTAACAAAAATAGGCAACACCAAGTCAGCTACTCCTCAGCATAGTTATGTCCGTCGCAGCCTTCTTAGGTTTCAGGAGGCACAAACAAACGTTATCAAAATTATGGTGAAACGCTGAAAACCTGCAAATAATTTTCAACGTACTGGTTAATTTGAAAACTCTCCAGCATAATTCTTGGAACAAGCCAGGTACCTGTGCCCACGCATAGAGGAGTATATAGAAACATGGTGGAATCCCAGCTGATGAAGCAAAGGATTCTTAAAGGAATGAGATGACCATGGGGATCCTGTTTAATTCTCTGAAACAGAATCCGCACTTTTCACCTGCCAAACACATGCCCACTACTCTTCTCTGGGGATAATAAAAACAAACCAGCGATCTGACAGAGGGCCTGAACACCCATCCTGACCGACCCCACAAAACAAAAAAGTACCCTCCAGCTACTAATTATTATGCCAATTTGCAAAATTTCCCTGCATATTTGAACAATGGAGAAATGATGGTGGGATGATACTTAGAAGAATGGCTTCTTGTCAGTCTCCACTGACAAAAATAGGCAACACCAAGTCAGCTACGCCTCAGCATAGTTATGTCCGTAGCAGCCATATTTGGTTTCAGTAGGCACATACACACGTTATCACAATTATGGTGAAATGCTGAAAACCTTCAAAGGATTTTCAACATACTGGTTAATTGAAAAGCTCTGAGGCATACTTCTTGGAACTAGCCAGTTTCCTGTGCCCACGCATAGACAAGTATATAGAACCATGGTGGATTCCCAGCTCATGAAGCAAAGGATTCTTAAAGGAACGGGATTACCGTGCGGATCCTGTTTAATTCTCTGAAACAGATCCGCAGTTTTCACCTGCCATACTAATAAACACTTCTCCTCCCTGCGGATAATAAAAACCGACCGGGGAACTGACAGAGGGCCTGACCAACACATCCACACCGACCCCACAGGAAAAAAAAAAAAAAAAAACACTGTACCCTCCAGCTACTAATTATAATGCTAACTTGCAAAATTTCCCTGCATTTTAAAACAATGGAAAAATGGTGGTGGGATGATACTTAGAAGAAGGGCTTCTTGTCAGTCTCCACTAACAAAAATAGGCAACACCAATTCAGCTACGCCTCAGCATAGTTATGTCCGTCGCAGCCTTCTTGGGTTTCAGGAAGCACAAACAAAGGTTCTCACAATTATGGTGAAACGCTGAACACCTGCAAATAATTTTCAACGTACTGGTTAATTGAAAGGCTCTGCGGCATACTTCTTGGAACAAGCCAGTTACCTGTTCCCAAGCAAAGAGGAGTATAGAGAACCATGGTGGATTTCCAGCTGATGAAGTAAAGGATTATTAAAGGAACGGGATGACCATGGGGATCATCATTAATTCTCTGAAACAGAATCCGCCCTTTTCACCTGCCAAACACATGCCCACTTCTCCTCTCTGGGGATAATAAAAACTAACCAGCGAACTGACAGAGGGCCTGAACCCGACCATACAGATCGACCACACACAAAAAAAAACCGTACCCTCCAGCTACTAATTATAATGCTAACTTGCAAAATTTCCCTGCATTTTAAAACAATGGAAAAATGGTGGTGGGATGATACTTAGAAGAATGGCTTCTTGTCAGTCTCCACTAACAAAAATAGGCAACACCAAGTCAGCTACTCCTCAGCATAGTTATGTCCGTCGCAGCCTTCTAGGGTTTCAGGAGGCACAAACAAAGGTTCTCACAATTATGGTAAAACGCTGAACACCTGCAAATAATTATAAACGTAATGGTTAATTGAAAAGCTCTGCGGCATACTTCTTGGAACAAGCCAGTTAACTGTTCCCACGCAAAGAGGAGTATAGAGAACCATGGTGGATTTCCAGCTGATGAAGTAAAGGATTATTAAAGGAACGGGATGACCATGGGGATCATCGTTAATTCTCTGAAACAGAATCCGCCCTTTTCACCTGCCAAACACATGCCCACTTCTCCTCTCTGAGGATAATAAAAACTAACCAGCGAACTGACAGAGGGCATGACCCCCCCATCCACATCGACCACACACACACACAAAAAAAAACTGTACCCTCCAGCTACTAATTATAATGCTAACTTGCAAAATTTCCCTGCATTTTAAAACAATGGAAAAATGGTGGTGGGATGATACTTAGAAGAATGGCTTCTTGTCAGTCTCCACTAACAAAAATAGGCAACACCAAGTCAGCTACTCCTCAGCATAGCTATGTCCATCGCAGCCATCTTGGGTTTCAGAAGGCACAAACAAACGTTATCACAATTACGGTGAAACGCTGAACACCTGCAAATAATTTTCAACGTAGTGGTTAATTGAAAAGCTCTGCGGCATACTTCTTGAAACCAGGCAGTTACCTGTACCCACGCAAAGAGGAGTATATAGAACCATGGCGGATTTCCAGCTGATGAAGTAAAGGATTATTAAAGGAACGGGATGACCATGGGGATCATCGTTAATTCTCTGAAACTGAATCCGCCCTTTTCACCTGCCAAACACATGCCCACTTCTCCTCTCTGGGGATAATAAAAACTAACCAGCGAACTGACAGAGGGCCTGACCCCCCCATCCACCTCGACCACACACACACAAAAAAAAAAAAACGTACCCTCCAGCTACTAATTATAATGCTAACTTGCAAAATTTCCCTGCATTTTAAAACAATGGAAAAATGGTGGTGGGATCATACTTAGAAGAGTGGCTTCTTGTCTGTCTCCACTAACAAAAATAGGCAACACCAAGTGAGCTACTCCTCAGCATAGTTATGTCCGTCGCAGCCTTCTTGGGTTTCAGGAGGGACATACAAACGTTATCAAAATTATGGTGAAACGCTGAAAACCTGCAAATAATTTTCAACGTACTGGTTAATTTGAAAACTCTCCAGCATAATTCTTGGAACAAGCCAGGTACCTGTGCCCACGCATAGAGGAGTATATAGAATCATGGTGGAATCCCAGCTGGTGAAGCAAAGGATTCTTAAAGGAATGAGATGACCATGCGGATCCTGTTTAATTCTCTGAAACAGACTCCGCACTTTTCACCTGCCAAACACATGCCCACTACTCTTCTCTGGGGATAATAAAAACAAACCAGCTATCTGACAGAGGGCCTGAACACCAATCCTGACCGACCCCACAAAACAAAAAAGTACCCTCCAGCTACTAATTATAATGCCAATTTGCAAAATTTCCCTGCATTTTTAAACAATGGAGAAATGATGGTGGGATGATACTTAGAAGAATGGCTTCTTGTCAGTCTCCACTGACAAAAATAGGCAACACCAAGTCAGCTACGCCTCAGCATAGTTATGTCCGTAGCAGTCATATTTGGTTTCAGTAGGCACATACACACGTTATCACAATTATGGTGAAACGCTGAAAACCTGAAAAGGATTTTCAACATACTGGTTAATTGAAAAGCTCTCAGGCATACTTCTTGGAACTAGCCAGTTTCCTGTTCCCACGCATAGACAAGTATATAGAACCATGGTGGATTCCCAGCTCATGAAGCAAAGGATTCTTAAAGGAACGGGATTACCGTGCGGATCCTGTTGAATTCTCTGAAACAGATCCGCAGTTTTCACCTGCCATACTAATACCCACTTCTCCTCTCTGCGGATAATAAAAACTAACCAGCGAACTGACAGAGGGTCTCACCCCCCATCCACATCGACCACACACACAAAAAAAAAACCGTACCCTCCAGCTACTAATTATGATGCTAACTTGCAAAATTTCCCTGCATTTTAAAACAATGGAAAAATGGTGGTGGGATGATACTTAGAAGAATGGCTTCTTGTCAGTCTCCACTAACAAAAATAGGCAACACCAATTCAGCTACGCCTCAGCATAGTTATGTCCGTCGCAGCCTTCTTGGGTTTCAGGAGACACAAACAAACGTTATCACAATTATGGTGAAACTCTGAACACCTGCAAATAATTTTAAACGTACTGGTTAATTGAAAAGCTCTGCGGCATACTTCTTGGACCAAGGCAGTTACCTGTTCCCAAGCAAAGAGGAGTATAGAGAACCATAGTGGATTTCCAGCTGATGAAGTAAAGGATTATTAAAGGAACGGGATGACCATGGGGATCATCGTTAATTCTCTGAAACAGAATCCGCCCTTTTCACCTGCCAAACACATGCCCACTTCTCCTCTCTGGGGATAATAAAAACTAACCAGCGAACTGACAGAGGGCCTGAGCCCCCCATCCACATCCACCACACACACAAAAAAAAAAAACCGTACCCACTAGCTACTAATTATAATGCTAACTTGCAAAATTTCCCTGCATTATAAAACAATGGAAAAATGGTGGTGGGATGATACTTAGAAGAATGGCTTCTTGTCAGTCTCCACTAACAAAAATAGGCAACACCAAGTCAGCTACTCCTCAGCATAGTTATGTCCGTCGCAGCCTTCTTGGGTTTCAGGAGGCACAAACAAACGTTATCACAATTATGGTGAAACTCTGAACACCTGCAAATAATTTTCAACGTAGTGGTTAATTGAAAAGCTCTGCGGCATACTTCTTGGAACAAGGCAGTTACCTGTTCCCATGCAAAGAGGAGTATATAGAACCATGGTGGATTTCCAGCTGATGAAGTAAAGGATTATTAAAGGAACGGGATGACCATGGGGATCATCGTTAATTCTCTGAAACAGAATCCGCCCTTTTCACCTGCCAAACACATGCCCACTTCTCCTCTCTGGGGATAATAAAAACTAACCAGCGAACTGACAGAGGGCCTGACCCCCCCATCCACATCGACCACACACACAAAAAAAAAACCGTACCCTCCAGCTACTAATTATAATGCTAACTTGTAAAATTTCCCTGCATTTTAAAACAATGCAAAAATGGTGGTGGGATCATACTTAGAAGAATGGCTTCTTGTCTGTCTCCACTAACAAAAATAGGCAACACCAAGTCACCTACTCCTCAGCATAGTTATGTCCGTCGCAGCCTTCTTGGGTTTCAGGAGGGACATACAAACGTTATCAAAATTATGGTGAAACGCTGAAAACCTGAAAATAATTTTCAACGTACTGGTTAATTTGAAAACTCTCCAGCATAATTCTTGGAACAAGCCAGGTACCTGTGCCCACGCATAGAGGAGTATATAGAAACATGGTGGAATCCCAGCTGATGAAGCAAAGGATTCTTAAAGGAATGAGATGACCATGCGGATCCTGTTTCATTCTCTGAAACAGAATCCGCACTTTTCACCTGCCAAACACATGCCCACTACTCTTCTCTGGGGATAATAAAAACAAACCAGCGATCTGACAGAGGGCCTGAACACCCATCCTGACTGACCCCACAAAACAAAAAAGTACCCTCCAGCTACTAATTATAATGCCAATTTGCAAAATTTCCCTGCATTTTTAAACAATGGAGAAATGATGGTGGGATTATACTTAGAAGAATGGCTTCTTGTCAGTCTCCACTGACAAAAATAGGCAACACCAAGTCAGCTACGCCTCAGCATAGATATGTCCGTAGCACCCATATTTGCTTTCAGTAGGCACATACACATGTTATCACAATTATGGTGAAACGCTGAAAACCTGCAAAGGATTTTCAACATACTGGTTAATTGAAAAGCTCTGAGGCATACTTCTTGGAACAAGCCAGTTACCTGTTCCCACGCAAAGAGGAGTATATAGAACCATGGTGGATTTCCAGCTGATGAAGTAAAGGATTATTAAAGGAACGGGATGACCATGGGGATCATCCTTAATTCTCAGAAACAGAATCCGCCCTTTTCACCTGCCAAACACATGCCCACTTCCCCTCTCTGGGGATAATAAAAACTAACCAGCGAACTGACAGAGGGCCTGAACCCCCCCCATCCACATCGACTACCCAAAAAAAAAAATCCGTACCCTCCAGCTACTAATTATAATGCTAACTTGCAAAATTTCCCTGCATTTTAAAACAATGGAAAAATGGTGGTGGGATGATACTTAGAAGAATGGCTTCTTGTCTGTCTCCACTAACAAAAATAGGCAACACCAAGTCAGCTACTCCTCAGCATACTTATGTCCGTCGCAGCCTTCTTGGGTTTCAGGAGGCACAAACAAAGGTTATCACAATTATGGTGAAATGCTGAACACCTGCAAATAATTTTCAACGTACTGGTTAATTGAAAAGCTCTGCGGCATACTTCTTGGAACAAGCCAGTTACCTGTTCCCACGCAAAGAGGAGTACATAGAACCATGGTGGATTTCCAGCTGATGAAGTAAAGGATTATTAAAGGAATGGGATGACCATGGGGATCATCGTTAATTCTCTGAAACAGAATCCGCCCTTTTCACCTGCCAAACACATGCCCACTTCTCCTCTCTGGGGATAATAAAAACTAACCAGCGAACTGACAGAGGGCCTGACCCCCGCCCATCCACATCGACTACACAAAAAAAAAAAAACCGTACCATCCAGCTACTAATTATAATGCTAACTTGCAAAATTTCCCTGCATTTTGAAACAATGGAAAAATGGTGGTGGGATGATACTTAGAAGAATGGCTTCTTGTCTGTCTCCACTAACAAAAATAGGCAACACCAAGTCAGCTACTCCTCAGCATAGCTATGTCCGTCGCAGCCTTCTTGGGTTTCAGGAGGGACATACAAACGTTATCAAAATTATGGTGAAACGCTGAACACCTGCAAATAATTTTCAACGTACTGGTTAATTTGAAAATTCTCCAGCATACTTCTTGGAAGAAGCCAGGTACCTGTGCCCACGCATAGAGGAGTATATAGAAACATGGTGGAATCCCAGCTGGTGAAACAAAGGATTCTTAAAGGAATGAGATGACCATGCGGATCCTGTTTAATTCTCTGAAACAGAATCTGCACTTTTCACCTGCCAAACACATGCCCACTACTCTTCTCTGGGGATAATAAAAACAAACCAGCGATCTGACAGAGGGCCTGAACACCCATCCTGACCGACCCCACAAAACAAAAAAGTACCCTCCAGCTACTAATTATAATGCCAATTTGCAAAATTTCCCTGCATTTTTAAACAATGGAGAAATGATGGTGGGATGATACTTAGAAGAATGGCTTCTTGTCAGTCTCCACTGACAAAAATAGGCAACACCAAGTCAGCTACGCCTCAGCATACTTATGTCCGTAGCAGCCATATTTGGTTTCAGTAGGCACATACACACGTTATCACAATTATGGTGAAACGCTGAAAACCTGCAAAGGATTTTCAACATATTGGTTAATTGAAAAGCTCTGAGGCATACTTCTTGGAACAAGCCAGTTAACTGTTCCCACGCAAAGAGGAGTATATAGAACCATGGTGGATTTCCAGCTGATGAAGTAAAGGATTATTAAAGGAACGGGATGTACATGGGGATCATCGTTAATTCTCTGAAACAGAATCCGCCCTTTTCACCTGCCAAACACATGCCCACTTCTCCTCTCTGGGGTAATAAAAACTAACCAGCGAACTGACAGAGGGCCTGACCCCCCCATCCACATCGACCACACACAAAAAAAAAAAAACCGTACCCTCCAGCTACTAATTATAATGCTAACTTGCAAAATTTCCCTGCATTTTAAAACAATGGAAAAATGGTGGTGGGATGATACTCAGAAGAATGGCTTCTTGTCAGTCTCCACTAACAAAAATAGGCAACAATAAGTCAGCTACTCCTCAGCATAGTTATGTCCGTCGCAGCCTTCTTGGGTTTCAGGAGGCACAAACACACGTTATCACAATTATGGTGAAATCTGAACACCTGCAAATAATTTTCAATGTACTGGTTAATTGAAAAGCTCTGCGGCATACTTCTTGGAACAAGCCAGTTACCTGTTCCCACGCAAAGAGGAGTATATAGAACCATGGTGGATTTCCAGCTGATGAAGTAAAGGATTATTAAAGGAACGGGATGACCATGGGGATCATCGTTAATTCTCTGAAACAGAATCCGCCCTTTTCACCTGCCAAACACATGCCCACTTCTCCTCTTTGGGGATAATAAAAACAAACCAGCGAACTGACAGAGGGACTGACCAACACATCCACACCGTCCCCACAGGAAAAAAAAAAAAAAAACACCGTAGCCTCCAGCTACTAATTATAATGCTAACTTGCAAAATTTCCCTGCATTTTTAAACAATGGAAAAATGATGGTGAGATGATACTTAGAAGAATGGATTCTTGTCAGTCTCCACTAACAAAAATAGGCAAGACCAAGTCAGCTACGACTCAGCATAGTTATGTCCGACGCAGGCTTCTTGGGTTTCAGGAGGCACAAACAAACGTTATCACAATTATGGTGAAACACTGAACACCTGCAAATAATTTTCAACGTACTGGTTAATTGAAAAGCTCTGCGGCATACTTCTTGGAACAAGCCAGTTACCTGTTCCCACGCAAAGAGGAGTATATAGAACCATGGTGGATTTCCAGCTGATGAAGTAAAGGATTATTAAAGGAACGGGATGACCATGGGGATCATCGTTAATTCTCTGAAACAGAATCCGCCCTTTTCACCTTCCAAACACATGTCCACTTCTCCTCTCTGGGGATAATAAAAACTAACCAGCGAACTGACAGAGGGCCTGACCCCCACCATCCACATCAACCACAGGAAAAAAAAAAACCATACCCTCCAGGTACTAATTATAATGCTAACTTGCAAAATATCCCTGCATTTTAAAACAATGGAAAAAAGGTGGTGGGATGATACTTAGAAGAATGGCTTCTTGTCAGTCTCCACTAACAAAAATAGGCAGCACCAAGTCAGCTACTCCTCATCATAGTTATGTCCGTCGCAGCCTTCTTGGGTGTCAGGAGGCACAAACACACGTTATCACAATTATGGTGAAACGCTGAACACCTGCAAATAATTTTCAACGTAGTGGTTAACTGAAAAGCTCTGCGGCATACTTCTTGGAACAAGGCAGTTACCTGTTCCCACGCAAAGAGGTGTATATAGAACCATGGTGGAATCCCAGCTGATGAAGCAAATGATTCTTAAAGGAATGAGATGACCATGCGGATCCTGTTTAATTCTCTGAAACAGAATCCGCACTTTTCACCTGCCAAACACATGCCCACTACTCTTCTCTGGGGATAATAAAAACAAACCAGCGATCTGACAGAGGGCCTGAACACCCATCCTGACCGACCCCACAAAACAAAAAAGTACCCTCCAGCTACTAATTATAATGCCAATTTGCAAACTTTCCCTACATTTTTAAACAATGGAGAAATGATGGTGGGATGATACTTAGAAGAATGGCTTCTTGTCAGTCTCCACTGACAAAAATAGGCAACACCAAGTCAGCTACGCCTCAGCATAGTTATGTCCGTAGCAGCCATATTTGGTTTCAGTAGGCACATACACACGTTATCACAATTATGGTGGAACGCTGAAAACCTGCAAAGGATTTTCAACATACTGGTTAATTGAAAAGCTCTGAGGCATACTTCTTGGAACTAGCCAGTTTCCTGTGCCCACGCATAGAGAAGTATATAGAACCATGGTGGATTCCCAGCTCATGAAGCAAAGGATTTTTAAAGGAACGGGATTACCATGCGGATCCTGTTTAATTCTCTGAAACAGATCCGCAGTTTTCACCTGCCATACTAATACCCACTTATCCTCTCTGGGGATAATAAAAACAAACCAGCGAACTGACAGAGGGCCTGACCAACACATCCACACCGACCCCACAGGAAAAAAAAAAAAAAAATACACCATAGCCTCCAGCTACTAATTATAATGCTAACTTGCAAAACTTTCCTGGATTTTTAAACAATGGAAAAATGATGGTGAGATGATACTTAGAAGAATAGATTCTTGTCAGTCTCCACTAACAAAAATAGGCAAGACCAAGTCAGCTACGACTCAGCATAGTTATGTCCGACGCAGGCTTCTTGGGTTTCAGGAGGCACAAACAAAGGTTCTCACAATTATGGTGAAACGCCGAACACCTGCAAATAATTTTCAATGTAGTGGTTAATTGAAATGCTCTGCGGCATACTTCTTGGAACAAGGCAGTTACCTGTTCCCACGCAAAGAGGAGTATAGAGAACCATGGTGGATTTCCAGCTGATGAAGTAAAGGATTATTAAAGGAACGGGATGACCATGGGGATCATCGTTAATTCTCTGAAACAGAATCCGCCCTTTTGACCTGCCAAACACATGCCCACTTCTCCTCTCTGGGGATAATAAAAACTAACCAGCGAACTGACAGAGGGCCTGACCCCCCCATCCACATCGACGAGACACACACACAAAAAAAACCGAACCTTCCAGCTACTAATTATAATGCTAACTTGCAAAACTTCCCTGCATTTTAAAACAATGGAAAAATGGTGGTGGGATGATACTTAGAAGAATGGCTTCTTGTCAGTCTCCACTAACAAAAATAGGCAACACCAAGTCAGCTACTCCTCAGCATAGTTATGTCCGTTGCAGCCTTCTTGGGTTTCAGGAGGCACAAACACACGTTATCACAATTATGGTGAAACGCTGAACACCTGCAAATAATTTTCAACGTAGCGGTTAATTGAAAAGCTCTGCGGAATACTTCTTGGAACAAGCCAGTTACCTGTTCCCACGCAAAGAGGAGTATATAGAACCATGGTGGATTTCCAGCTGATGAAGTAAAGGATTATTAAAGGAACGGGATGACCATGGGTATCATCATTAATTCTCTGAAACAGAATCCGCCCTTTTCACCTGCCAAACACATGCCCACTTCTCCTCTCTGGGGATAATAAAAACTAACCAGCGAACTGACAGAGGGCCTGACCCCCCCCATCCACATCGACTACAAAAAAAAAAAAACCGTACCCTCCAGCTACTAATTATAATGCTAACTTGCAAAATTTCCCTGCATTTTAAAACAATGGAAAAATGGTGGTGGGATGATACTTAGAAGAATGGCTTCTTGTCTGTCTCCACTGACAAAAATAGGCAACACCAAGTCAGCTACTCCTCAGCATAGTTATGTCCGTCGCAGCCTTCTTGGGTTTCAGGAGGGACATACAAACGTTATCAAAATTATGGTGAAACGCTGAACACTTGCAAATAATTTTCAACGTACTGGTTAATTTGAAAACTCTCCAGCATAATTCTTGGAACAAGCCAGGTACCTGTGCCCACGCATAGAGGAGTATATAGAAACATGGTGGAATCCCAGCTGATGAAGCAAAGGATTCTTAAAGGAATGAGATGACCATGCGGATCCTGTTTCATTCTCTGAAACAGAATCCGCACTTTTCACCTGCCAAACACATGCTCACTACTCTTCTCTGGGGATAATAAAAACAAACCAGCGATCTGACAGAGGGCCTGAACACCCATCCTGACCGACCCCACAAAACAAAAAAGTACCCTCCAGCTACTAATTATAATGCCAATTTGCAAAATTTCCCTGCATTTTTAAACAATGGAGAAATGATGGTGGGATGATACTTAGAAGAATGGCTTCTTGTCAGTCTCCACTGACAAAAATAGGCAACACCAATCAGCTATGCCTCAGCATAGTTATGTCCGTAGCAGCCATATTTGGTTTCAGTAGGCACATACACACGTTATCACAACTATGGTGAAACGCTGAAAACCTGCAAAGGATTGTCAACATACTGGTTAATTGAAAAGATCTGAGGCATACTTCTTGGAACTAGCCAGTTTCCTGTGCCCACGCATAGACAAGTATATAGAACCATGGTGGATTCCCAGCTCATGAAGCAAAGGATTCTTAAAGGAACAGGGTTACCATGCGGATCTTGTTTAATTCTCTGAAACAGATCCGCAGTTTTCACCTGCCATTCTAATACCCACTTCTCCTCTCTGGGGATAATAAAAACAAACCAGCGAACTGACAGAGGGCCTGACCAACACACCCACACCGACCCCACAGGAAAAAAAAAAAAGAAAACACCGTAGCCTCCAGCTACTAATTATAATGCTAACTTGCAAAACTTTCCTGCATTTTTAAACAATGGAAAAGTGATGGTGAGATGATACTTAGAAGAATGGATTCTTGTCAGTCTCCACTAACAAAAATAGGCAAAACCAAGTCAGCTACACCTCAGCATAGTTATGTCCGTCGCAGCATTCTTGGGTTTGAGGAGGCACAAAAAAAGTTATCACAATTATGGTGAAACGCTGAACACCTGCAAATAATTTTCAACGTACTGGTTAATTGAAAGGCTCTGCGGCATACTTCTTGGAACAAGGCAGTTACCTGTTCCCACGCAAAGAGGAGTATATAGAACCATGGTGGATGTCCAGCTGATGAAGTAAAGGATTATTAAAGGAACGGGATGACCATGGGGATCATCGTTAATTCTCTGAAACAGAATCCGCCCTTTTCACCTGCCAAACACATGCCCACTTCTCCTCTCTGGGGATAATAAAAACTAACCAGCGAACTGACAGAGGGCCTGACCCCCACCACCCACATCGACCACACAAAAAAAAACCGTACCCTCCAGCTACTAATTATAATGCTAACTTGCAAAATTTCCCTGCATTTTAAAACAATGGAAAAATGGTGGTGGGATGATACTTAGAAGAATGGCTTCTTGTCTGTCACCACTAACAAAAATAGGCAATACCAAGTCAGCTACTCCTCAGCATAGTTATGTCCTTCGCAGCCTTCTTGGGTTTCAGGAGGCACAAACACACGTTATCACAATTATGGTGAAACGCTGAACACCTGCAAATAATTTTCAACGTAGTGGTTAATTGAAAAGCTCTGCGGTATACTTCTTGGAACAAGCCAGTTACCTTTTCCCACGCAAAGAGAAGTATATAGAACGATGGTGGATTTCCAGCTGATGAAGTAAAGGATTATTAAAGGAACGGGATGACCATGGGGATCATCGTTAATTCTCTGAAACAGAATCCGCCCTTTTGACCTGCCAAACACATGCCCACTTCTCCTCTCTGGGGATAATAAAAACTAACCTGCGAACTGACAGAGGGCCTGACCCCCCCATCCACATCGACGAGACACACACAAAAAAAAAACCGAACCTTCCAGCTACTAATTATAATGCTAACTTGCAAAACTTCCCTGCATTTTAAAACAATGGAAAAATGGTGGTGGGATCATACTTAGAAGAATGGCTTCTTGTCAGTCTCCACTAACAAAAATAGGCAACACCAAGTCAGCTACTCCTCAGCAAAGTTATGTCCGTCGCAGCCTTCTTAGGTTTCAGGAGGCACAAACAAACGTTATCAAAATTATGGTGAAACGCTGAACACCTGCAAATAATTTTCAACGTACTGGTTAATTTGAAAACTCTCCAGCACAATTCTTGGAACAAGCCAGGTACCTGTGCCCACGCATAGAGGAGTATATAGAAACATGGTGGAATCCCAGCTGATGAAGCAAAGGATTCTTAAAGGTATGAGATGACCATGCGGATCCTGTTTAATTCTCTGAAACGGAATCCGCACTTTTCACCTGCCAAACACATGCCCACTACTCTTCTCTGGGGATAATAAAAACGAACCAGCTATCTGAGAGAGGGCATGAACACCCATCCTGACCGACCCCACACAACAAAAAAGTACCCTCCAGCTACTAATTATAATGCCAATTTGCAAAATTTCCCTGCATTTTTAAACAATGGAGAAATGATGGTGGGATGATATTTAGAAGAATGGCTTCTTGTCAGTCTCCACTGACAAAAATAGGCAACACCAAGTCAGCTACGCCTCAGCATAGTTATGTCCGTAGCAGCCATATTTGGTTTCAGTAGGCACATACACACGTTATCACAATTATGGTGAAACGCTGAAAACCTGCAAAGGATTGTCAACATACTGGTTAATTGAAAAGCTCTGAGGCATACTTCTTGGAACTAGCCAGTTTCCTGTGCCCACGCATAGACAAGTATATAGAACCATGGTGGATTCCCAGCTCATGAAGCAAAGGATTCTTAAAGGAACAGGATTACCATGCGGATCTTGTTTAATTCTCTGAAACAGATCCGCAGTTTTCACCTGCCATACTAATACCCACTTCTCCTCTCTGGGGATAATAAAAACAAACCAGCGAACTGACAGAGGGCCTGACCCACACATCCACACCGACTCCACAGGTAAAAAAAAAAAAATACATCGTAGCCTCCAGCTACTAATTATAATGCTAACTTGCAAAACTTTCCTGCATTTTTAAACAATGGAGAAATGATTGTGGGATGATATTTAGAAGAATGGCTTCTTGTCAGTCTCCACTAACAAAAATAGGCAAAACGAAGTCAGCTACGCCTCAGCATAGTTATGTCCGTCGCAGCCTTCTTGGGTTTCAGGAGGGACATACACACGTTATGAAAATTATGGTGAAACGCTGAACACCTGCAAATAATTTTCAACGTACTGGTTAATATGAAAACTCTCCAGCATACTTCTTGGAACAAGCCAGGTACCTGTGCCCACGCATAGAGGAGTATATAGAAACATGGTGGAATCCCAGCTGATGAAGCAAAGGATTCTTAAAGGAATGAGATGATCATGCGGGTCCTGTTTAATTCTCTGAAACAGAATCCGCACTTTTCACCTGCCAAACACATGCCCACTACTCTTCTCTGGGGATAATAAAAACAAACCAGCGATCTGACAGAGGGCCTGAACACCCATCCTGACCGTCCCCACAAAACAAAAAAGTACCCTCCAGCTACTAATTATAATGCCAATTTGCAAAATTTCCCTGCATTTTTAAACAATGGAGAAATGATGGTGGGATGATACTTAGAAGAATGGCTTCTTGTCAGTCTCCACTGACAAAAATAGCCAACACCAAGTAAGCTACGCCTCAGCATAGATATGTCCTTAGCAGCCATATTTGGTTTCAGTAGGCACATACACACGTTATCACAATTATGGTGAAACGCTGAAAACCTGCAAAGGATTTTCAACATACTGGTTAATTGAAAAGCTCTGCGGCATACTTCTTGGAACAAGCCAGTTACCTGTTCCCACGCAAAGAGGAGTATATAGAACCATGGTGGATTTCCAGCTGATGAAGTAAAGGATTATTAAAGGAACGGGACGACCATGGGGATCATCGTTAATTCTCAGAAACAGAATCCGCCCTTTTCACCTGCCAAACACATGCCCACTTCTCTTCTCTGGGGATAATAAAAACTAACCAGCGAACTGACACAGGGCCTGACCCCCCCATCCACATCGACCACACACAAAAAAAAAAAAACCGTACCCTCCAGCTACTAATTATAATGCTAACTTGCATAATATCCCTGCATTTTAAAATAATGGAAAAGTGGTGGTGGGATGATACTTAGAAGAATGGCTTCTTGTCAGTCTCCACTAACAAAAATAGGCAACAGCAAGTCAGCTACTCCTCAGCATAGTTATGTCCATCGCAGCCTTCTTGGGTTTCAGGAGGCACAAAGACAGGTTATCACTATTATGGTGAAACGCTGAACACCTGCAAATAATTTTCAACGTAGTGGTTAATTGAAAAGCTCTGCGGCATACTTCTTGGAACAAGGCAGTTACCTGTTCCCACGCAAAGAGGAGTATATAGAACCATGGTGGATTTCCAGCTGATGAAGTAAAGGATTATTAAAGGAACGGGATGACCATGAGGATCATCGTTAATTCTCTGAAACAGAATCCGCCCTTTTCACCTGCCAAAAACATGCCCACTTCTCCGCTCTGGGGATAACAAAAACTAACCAGCGAACTGAGAGAGGCCTGACCCCCACCATCCACATCGACCACACACAAAAAAAAACCGTACCCTCCAGCTACTAATTATAATGCTAACTTGCAAAATTTCCCTGCATTTTAAAACAATGGAAAAATGGTGGTGGGATGATACTTAGAAGAATGGCTTCTTGTCAGTCTCCACTAACAAAAATAGGCAACACCAAGTCAGCTACTCCTCAGCATAGTTATGTCCGTCGCAGCCTTCTTGGGTTTCAGGAGACACAAACAAAGGTTCTCACAATTATGGTGAAACGCTGAACACCTGCAAATAATTTTCAACGTAGTGGTTAATTGAAAAGCTCTGCGGCATACTTCTTGGAACAAGGCAGTTACCTGTTCCCACGCAAAGAGGAGTATAGAGAACCATGGTGGATTTCCAGCTGATGAAGTAAAGGATTATTAAAGGAACGGGGCCGGGCGCGGTGGCTCACGCCTGTAATCCTAGCACTCTGGGAGGCCGAGGCGGGTGGATTGCTCAAGGTCAGGAGTTCGAGACCAGCCTGAGCGAGACCCCGTCTCTACTAAAAATAGAAAGACATTATATGGACAACTAAAAATCTATATAGAAAAAATTAGCCGGGCATAGTGGCGCATGCCTGTAGTCCCAGCTACTCGGGAGGCTGAGGCAGTAGGATCGCTTAAGCCGAGGAGTCTGAGGTTGCTGTGAGCTAAGCTGACGCCACGGCACTCACTCAAGCCTGGGCAACAAAGTGAGACTCTGTCTCAACAAAAAAAAAAAAAAAAAAAAAAAAAAAAAAAAAAAAAAAAAATAAAGGAACGGGATGACCATGAGGATCATCGTTAATTCTCTGAAACAGAATCCGCCCTTTTTACCTGCCAAACACATGCCCACTTCTCCTCTCTGGGGATAATAAAAACTAACCAGCGAACTGACAGAGGGCCTGACCCCCCCCCCATCCACATCGACCACACACACACAAAAAAAAAAAACCGTACCCTCCAGCTACTAATTATAATGCTAACTTGCAAAATTTCCCTGCATTTTAAAACAATGGAAAAATGGTGGTGGGATGATACTTAGAAGAATGGCTTCTTGTCTGTCTCCACTAACAAAAATAGGCAACACCAAGTCAGCTACTCCTCAGCATAGTTATGTCCGTCGCAGCCTTCTTGGGTTTCAGGAGGTACATACAAACGTTATCAAAATTATGGTGAAACGCTGATAACCTGCAAATAATTTTCAACGTACTGATTAATTTGAAAACTCTCCAGCATAATTCTTGGAACAAGCCAGGTACCTGTGCCCACGCATAGAGGAGTATATAGAAACATGGTGGAATCCCAGTTGATGAAGCAAAGGATTCTTAAAGGAATGAGATGACCATGCAGATCCTGTTTAATTCTCTGAAACAGAATCCGCACTTTTCACCTGCCAAACACATGCCCACTACTCTTCTCTGGGGATAATAAAAACAAACCAGCGATCTGACAGAGGGCCAGAACACCCATCCTGACCGACCCCACAAAACAAAAAAGTACCCTCCAGCTACTAATTATAATGCCAATTTGCAAAATTTCCCTGCATTTTTAAACAATGGAGAAATGATGGTGGGATGATACTTAGAAGAATGGCTTCTTGTCAGTCTCCACTGACAAAAATAGGCAACACCAAGTCAGCTACGCCTCAGCATAGTTATGTCCGTAGCAGCCATATTTGGTTTCAGTAGGCACATACACACGTTATCACAATTATGGTGAAACGCTGAAAAGCTGAAAAGGATTTTCAACATCCTGGTTAATTGAAAAGCTCTGAGGCATACTTCTTGGAACAAGCCAGTTACCTGTTCCCACGCAAAGAGGAGTATATAGTACCATGGTGGATTCCCAGCTCATGAAGCAAAGGATTCTTAAAGGAACGGGATTACCATGCGGATCCTGTTTAATTCTCTGAAACAGATCCGCAGTTTTCACCTGCCATACTAATACCCACTTCTCCTCTCTGGGGATAATAAAAACAAACCAGCGAACTGACAGAGGGCCTGACCAACACATCCACACCGACGGCACAGGAAAAAAAAAAAAAAACACCGTAGCCTCCAGCTACTAATTATAATGCTAACTTGCAAAATTTCCCTGCATTTTTAAACAATGGAAAAATGATGGTGAGATGATACTTACAAGAATGGATTCTTGTCAGTCTCCACTAACAAAAATAGGCAAAACCAAGTCAGCTACGCCTCAGCATAGTTATGTCCGTCGCAGCCTTCTTGGGTTTCAGGAGGCACAAACAAACGTTATCACAATTATGGTGAAACGCTGAACACCTGCAAATAATTTTCAACGTAGTGGTTAATTGAAAAGCTCTGCGGCATACTTCTTGGAACAAGCCAGTTACCTGTTCCTACGCAAAGAGGAGTATATAGAACCATGGTGGATTTCCAGCTAATGAAGTAAAGGATTATTAAAGGAACGGGATGACCATGGGGATCATAGTTAATTCTCTGAAACAGAATCCGCACTTTTCACCTTCCAAACACATGCCCACTACTCTTCTCTGGGGATAATAAAAACAAACCAGCGATCTGACAGAGGGCCTGAACACCCATCCTGACCGACCCCACAAAACAAAAAAGTACCCTCCAGCTACTAATTATAATGCCAATTTGCAAAATTTCCTTGCATTTTTAAACAATGGAGAAATGATGGTGGGATGATACTTAGAAGAATGGCTTCTTGTCAGTCTCCACTGACAAAAATAGGCAACACCAAGTCAGCTACGCCTCAGTATAGTTATGTCCGTAGCAGCCATATTTGATTTCAGTAGGCACATACACACGTTATCACAATTATGGTGAAACGCTGAAAACCTGCAAAGGATTGTCAACATACTGGTTAATTGAAAAGCTCTGAGGCATACTTCTTGGAACTAGCCAGTTTTCTGTGCCCACGCATAGACAAGTATATAGAACCATGGTGGATTCCCAGCTCATGAAGCAAAGGATTCTTAAAGGAACGGGATTACCATGAGGATCCTGTTTAATTCTCTGAAACAGAATCCGCCCTTTTCACCTGCCAAACACATGCCCACTTCTCCTCTCTGGGGAGAATAAAAACAAACCAGCGAACTGACAGAGGGCCTGACGAACACATCCACTCCGACCACACAGGGAAAAAAAAAAAAAACACCGTAGCCTCCACCTACTAATTATAATGCTAACTTGCAAAATTTCCCTGCATTTTAAAACAATGGAAAAATGGTGGTGGGATGATACTTAGAAGAATGGCTTCTTGTCAGTCTCCACTAACAAAAATAGGCAACACCAAGTCAGCTACTCCTCAGCATAGTTATGTCCGTCGCTGCCTTCTTGGGTTTCAGGAGGCACAAACAAAGGTTCTCACAATTATGGTGAAACGCTGAACATCTGCAAATAATTTTCAACGTAGTGGTTAATTGAAAAGCTCTGCGGCATACTTCTTGGAACAAGCCAGTTAACTGTTCCCACGCAAAGAGGAGTATATAGAACCATGGTGGGTTTCCAGCTGATGAAGTAAAGGATTATTAAAGGAACGGGATGACCATGGGGATCATCGTTAATTCTCTGAAACAGAATCCGCCCTTTTCACCTGCCAAACACATGCCCACTACTCTTCTCTGGGGATAATTAAAACTAACCAGCGAACTAACAGAGGGCCTGACCCCCCCCATCCACATCGACCACACACACAAAAAAAAAAACCGTACCCTCCAGCTACTAATTATAATGCTAACTTGCAAAATTTCCCTGCATTTTGAAACAATGGAAAAATGGTGGTGGGATCATACTTAGAAGAATGGCTTCTTCTCTGTCTCCACTAACAAAAATAGGCAACACCGGCCGGGCGCGGTGGCTCACGCCTGTAATCCTAGCACTCTGGGAGGCCGAGGTGGGCGGATCGTTTGAGCTCAGGAGTTCGAGACCAGCCTGAGCAAGAGCGAGACCCCACCTCTACTAAAAATAGAAAGAAATTATATGGACAGCTAAAAATATATATAGAAAAAATTAGCCGGGCATGGTGGCGCATGCCTGTAGTCCCAGCTACTCGGGAGGCTGAGACAGGAGGATCGCTTGAGCTCAGGAGTTTGAGGTTGCTGTGAGCTAGGCTGACGCCACGGCACTCACTCTAGCCTGGGCAACAGAGTGAGACTCTGTCTCAAAAAAAAAAAAAAAAAAAAAAAAAAAAAACAAAAATAGGCAACACCAAGTCAGCTACTCCTCAGCATAGTTATGTCCGTCGCAGCCTTCTTGGGTTTCAGGAAGGACATACAAACGTTATCAAAATTATGGTGAAACGCTGAAAACCTGCAAGTAATTTTCAACGTACTGGTTAATTTGAAAACTCTCCAGCATAATTCTTGGAACAAGCCAGGTACCTGTGCCCACGCATAGAGGAGTATATAGAAACATGGTGGAATCCCAGCTGATGAAGCAAAGGACTCTTAAAGGAATGAGATGACCATGCGGATCCTGTTTAATTCTCTGAAACAGAATCCGCACTTTTCACCTGCCAAACACATGCCCACTACTCTTCTCTGGGGATAATAAAAACAAACCAGCGATCTGACAGAGGGCCTGAACACCCATCCTGACCGACCCCACAAAACAAAAAAGTACCCTCCAGCTACTAATTATAATGCCAATTTGCAAAATTTCCCTGCATTTTTAAACAATGGAGAAATGATGGTGGGATGATACTTAGAAGAATGGCTTCTTGTCAGTCTCCACTGACAAAAATAGGCAACACCAAGTCAGCTACGCCTCAGCATAGTTATGTCCGTAGCAGCCATATTTGGTTTCAGTAGGCACATACACACGTTATCACAATTATGGTGAAACGCTCAAAACCTGCAAAGGATTTTCAAAATAGTGGTTAATTGAAAAGCTCTGAGGCATACTTCTTGGAACTAGCCAGTTTCCTGTGCCCACGCATAGACAAGTATATAGAACCATGGTGGATTCCCAGCTCATGAAGCAAAGGATTCTTAAAGGAACGGGATTACCATACGGATCCCGTTTAATTCTCTGAAACAGATCCGCAGTTTTCACCTGCCATACTAATACCCACTTCTCCTCTCTGGGGATAATGAAAACCAACCGGGGAACTGACAGAGGGCCTGACCAACACATCCACACCGACCCCACAGGAAAAAAAAAAAAAAAAAACACCGTAGCCTCCAGCTACTAATTATAATGCTAACTTGCAAAATTTCCCTGCATTTTAAAACAATGGAAAAATGGTGGTGGGATGATACTTAGAAGAATGGCTTCTTGTCAGTGTCCACTAACAAAAATAGGCAACACCAAGTCAGCTACTCCTCAGCATAGTTATGTCCGTCGCAGCCTTCTTGGGTTTCAGGAGGCACAAACACACGTTATCACAATTATGGTGAAACGCTGAAACCTGCAAATAATTTTCAACGTAGTGGTTAATTGAAAAGCTCTGCGGCATACTTCTTGGAACAAGCCAGTTACCTGTTCCCACGCAAACAGGAGTATATAGAACCATGGTGGATTTCCAGCTGATGAAGTAAAGGATTATTAAAGGAACGGGATGACCATGGGGATCATCGTTAATTCTCTGAAACAGAATCCGCCCTTTTCACCTGCCAAACACATGCCCACTTCTCCTCTCTGGGGATAATAAAAACTAACCAGCGAACTGACAGAGGGCCTGACCCCCACCATCCACATCAACCACACACAAAAAAAAAAAAACCGTACCCTCCAGCTACTAATTATAATGCTAACTTGCAAAATTTCCCTGCATTTTAAAACAATGGAAAAATGGTGGTGGGATGATACTTAGAAGAATGGCTTCTTGTGAGTCTCCACTAACAAAAATAGGCAACACCAAGTCAGCTACTCCTCAGCATAGTTATGTCCGTCGCAGCCTTCTTGGGTTTCAGGAGGCACAAACACACGTTATCACAATTATGGTGAAACGCTGAAACCTGTAAATAATTTTCAACGTAGTGGTTAATTGAAAATCTCTGCGGCATACTTCTTGGAACAAGCCAGTTCCCTGTTTCCACGCAAAGAGGTGTATATAGAACCATGGTGGAATCCCAGCTGATGAAGCAAAGGATTCTTAAAGGAATGAGATGACCATGCGGATCCTGTTTCATTCTCTGAAACAGAATCCGCACTTTTCACCTCCCAAACACATGCCCACTACTCTTCTCTGTTGATAATAAAAACAAACCAGCGATCTGACAGAGGGCCTGAACACCCATCCTGACCGACCCCACAAAACAAAAAAGTACCCTCCAGCTACTAATTATAATGCCAATTTGCAAAATTTCCCTGCATTTTTAAACAATGGAGAAATGATGGTGGGATGATACTTAGAAGAATGGCTTCTTGTCAGTCTCCACTGACAAAAATAGGCAACACCAAGTCAGCTACGCCTCAGTATAGTTATGTCCGTAGCAGCCATATTTGATTTCAGTAGGCACATACACACGTTATCACAATTATGGTGAAACGCTGAAAACCTGCAAAGGATTGTCAACATACTGGTTAATTGAAAAGCTCTGAGGCATACTTCTTGGAACTAGCCATTTTCCTGTGCCCACGCATAGACAAGTATATAGAACCATGGTGGATTCCCAGCTCATGAAGCAAAGGACTCTTAAAGGAACGGGATTACCATGCGGATCCTGTTTAATTCTCTGAAACAGAATCCGCCCTTTTCACCTGCCAAACACATGCCCACCTCTCCTCTCTGGGGATAATAAAAACTATCCAGCGAACTGACAAAGGGCCTGACCAACACATCCACACCGACCCCACAGGAAAAAAAAAACAAAACACCGTAGCCTCCACCTACTAATTATAATGCTAACTTGCAAAATTTCCCTGCATTTTAAAACAATGGAAAAATGGTGGTGGGATGATACTTAGAAGAATGGCTTCTTCTCAGTCTCCACTAACAAAAATAGGCAACACCAAGTCAGCTACGCCTCAGCATAGTTATGTCCGTCGCAGCCTTCTTGGGTTTCAGGAGGCACAAACAAACGTTATCACAATTATGGTGAAACGCTGAACACCTGCAAATAATTTTCAACGTAGTGGTTAATTGAAAAGCTCTGCGGCATACTTCTTGGAACAAGCCAGTTACCTGTTCCCACGCAAAGAGGAGTATATAGAACCATGGTGGATTTCCAGCTGATGAAGTAAAGGATTATTAAAGGAACGGGATGACCATGGGGATCATCGTTAATTCTCTGAAACAGAATCCACCCTTTTCACCTGCCAAACACATGCCCACTTCTCCTCTCTGGGGATAATAAAAACTAACCAGTGAACTGACAGAGGGCCTGACCCCCACCATCCACATCGACCACACAAAAAAAAAAAACCGTACCCTCCAGCTACTAATTATAATGCTAACTTGCAAAATTTCCCTGCATTTTAAAACAATGGAAAAATGGTGGTGGGATCATACTTAGAAGAATGGCTTCTTGTCCGTCTCCACTAACAAAAATAGGAAACACCAAGTCAGCTACTCCTCAGCATAGTTATGTCCGTCGCAGCCTTCTTGGGTTTCAGGAGTGACATACAAACGTTATCAAAATTATGGTGAAACGCTGAAAAACTGCAAATAATTTTCAACCTACTGGTTAATTTGAAAAATCTCCAGCATACTTCTTGGAACAAGCCAGGTATCTGTGTCCACGCGTAGAGGAGTATATAGAAACATGGTGGAATCCCAGCTGATGAAGCAAAGGATTCTTAAAGGAATGAGATGACCATGCGGATCCTGTTTAATTCTCTGAAACAGAATCCGCACTTTTCACCTGCCAAACACATGCCCACTACTCTTCTCTGGGGATAATAAAAACAAACCAGCGATCTGACAGAGGGCCTGAACACCCATCCTGACCGACCCCACAAAACAAAAAAGGAGCCTCCAGCTACTAATTATAATGCCAATTTGCAAAATTTCCCTGCATTTTTAAACAATGGAGAAATGATGGTGGGATGATACTTAGAAGAATGGCTTCTTGTCAGTCTCCACTGACAAAAATAGGCAACACCAAGTCAGCTACGCCTCAGCATAGTTATGTCCGTAGCAGCCATATTTGGTTTCAGTAGGCACATACACACGTTATCACAATTATGGTGAAACGCTGAAAACCTGCAAAGGATTGTCAACATACTGGTTAATTGAAAAGCTCTGAGGCATACTTCTTGGAATTAGCCAGTTTCCTGTGCCCACGCATAGACAAGTATATAGAACCATGGTGGATTCCTAGTTCATGAAGCAAAGGATTCTTAAAGGAACGGGATTACCATGCAGATCCTGTTTAATTCTCTGAAACAGATCCGCAGTTTTCACCTGCCATACTAATACCCACTTCTCCTCTCTGGGGATAATAAAAACCAACCGGGGAACTGACAGTGGGCCTGACCAACACATGCACACCGACCTCAGAGGAAAAAAAAAAAAAAACAAAAAAAAAACACCGTAGCCTCCAGCTACTAATTATAATGGTAACTTGCAAAATTTTCCTGCATTTTTAAACAATGGAAAAACGATGGTGAGATGATAGTTACAAGAATGGATTCTTGTCAGACTCCACTAACAAAAATAGGCAACACCAAGTCAGCTACTCCTCAGCATAGTTATGTCCGTCGCAGCCTTCTTGGGTTTCAGGAGGCACAAACAAAGGTTCTCACAATTATGGTGAAACGCTGAACACCTGCAAATAATTTTCAACGTAGTGGTTAATTGAAAAGCTCTGCGGCATACTTCTTGGAACAAGGCAGTTACCTGTTCCCACGCAAAGAGGAGTATAGAAAACCATGGTGGATTTCCAGCTGATGAAGTAAAGGATTATTAAAGGAACGGGATGACCACGGGGATCATCGTTAATTCTCTGAAACAGAATCCGCCCTTTTCACCTGCCAAACACATGCCCACTTCTCCTCTCTGGGGATAATAAAAAATAACCAGCGAACTGACAGAGGGCCTGACCCCCCCCCATCCACATCGACCACACACAAAAAAAAAAACCGTACCCTCCAGCTACTAATTATAATGCTAACTTGCAAAATTTCCCTGCATTTTAAAACAATGGAAAAATGGTGGTGGGATGATACTTAGAAGAATGGCTTCTTGTCAGTCTCCACTAACAAAAATAGGCAACACCAAGTCAGCTACTCCTCAGCATAGTTATGTCCGTCGCAGCCTTCTTGGGTTTCAGGAGGCACAAACAAAGGTTCTCACAATTATGGTGAAAAGCTGAACACCTGCAAATAATTTTCAACGTAGTGGTTAATTGAAAAACTCTGCGGCATACTTCTTGGAACAAGCCAGTTACCTGTTCCCACGCAAAGAGGAGTATAGAGAACCATGGTGGATTTCCAGCTGATGAAGTAAAGGATTATTAAAGGAATGGGATGACCATGGGGATCATCGTTAATTCTCTGAAACAGAATCCGCCCTTTTCACCTGCCAAACACATGCCCACTTCTCCTCTCTGGGGATAATAAAAACTAACCAGCGAACTGACAGAGGGCCTGACCCCCACCATCCACATCGACCACACACAAAAAAAAAAAACCGTACCCTCCAGCTACTAATTATAATGCTAACTTGCAAAATTTCCCTGCATTTTAAAACAATGGAAAAATGGTGGTGGGATGATACTTAGAAGAATGGCTTCTTGTCAGTCTCCACTAACAAAAATAGGCAACACCAAGTCAGCTACTCCTCAGCATAGTTAGGTCCGTCGCAGCCTTCTTAGGTTTCAGGACTCACAAACAGAGGTTCTCACAATTATGGTGCAACGCTGAGCACCTGTAAATAATTTTCAAGGTAGTGGTTAATTGAAAAGCTCTGCGGCATACTTCTTGGAACAAGGCAGTTACCTGTTCCCACGCAAAGAGGAGTATATAGAACCATGGTGGATTTCCAGCTGATGAAGTAAAGGATTATTAAAGGAACGGGATGACCATGGGGATCATCGTTAATTCTCTGAAACAGAATCCGCCCTTTTCACCTGCCAAACACATGCCCACTTCTCCTCTCAGGGGATAATAAAAACTAACCAGCGAACTGACAGAGGGCCTGACCCCCACCATCCACATCGACCACACACACAAAAAAAACCGTACCCTCCAGCTACTAATTATAATGCTAACTTGAATAATTTCCCTGCATTTTAAAACAATGGAAAAATGGTGGTGGGATGATACTTAGAAGAATGGCTTCTTGTCAGTCTCCACTAACAAGAATAGGCAACACCAAGTCAGCTACTCCTCAGCATAGTTATGTCCGTCGCAGCCTTCTTGGGTTTCAGGAGGCACAAACAAAGGTTCTCACAATTATGGTGAAACGCTGAACACCTGCAAATAATTTTCAACGTAGTGGTTAATTGAAAAGCTCTGCGGCATACTTCTTGGAACAAGGCAGTTACCTGTTCCCACGCAAAGAGGAGTATAGAGAACCATGGTGGATTTCCAGCTGATGAAGTAAAGGATTATTAAAGGAACGGGATGACCATGGGGATCATCGTTAATTCTCTGAAACAGAATCCGCCCTTTTCACCTGCCAAACACATGCCCACTTCTCCTCTCTGGGGATAATAAAAACTAACCAGCGAACTGACAGAGGGCCTGACCCCCACGATCCACATCGACCACACACACAAAAAAAACCGTACCCTCCAGCTACGAATTATAATGCTAACTTGCAAAATTTCCCTGCATTTTAAAACAATGGAAAAATGGCGGTGGGATGATACTTAGAAGAATGGCTTCTTGTCAGTCTCCACTAACAAAAATAGGCAACACCAAGTCAGCTACTCCTCAGCATAGTTATGTCCGTCGCAGCCTTCTTGGGTTTCAGGAGGGACATACAAATGTTATCAAAATTATGGTGAAACGCTGAACACCTGCAAATAATTTTCAACGTAGTGGTTAATTGAAAAGCTCTGCGGCATACTTCTTGGAAGAAGCCAGTTACCTGTTCCCACGCAAAGAGGAGTATATAGAACCATGGTGGATTTCCAGCTGATGAAGTAAAGGATTATTAGAGGAACGGGATGACCATGGGGATCATCGTTAATTCTCTGAAACAGAATCCGCCCTTTTCACCTG
Organism: Eulemur rufifrons; assembly: GCF_041146395.1. Taxonomy (NCBI): domain Eukaryota; kingdom Metazoa; phylum Chordata; class Mammalia; order Primates; family Lemuridae; genus Eulemur; species Eulemur rufifrons. The sequence continues at coordinate 447,147 of NW_027182869.1, read as the reverse complement.
CCAAACACATGCCCACTTCTCCTCTCTGGGGATAATAAAAACTAACCGGTGAACTGACAGAGGGCCTGACCCCCACCATCCACATCGACCACACACAAAAAAAAATCCGAACCCTCCAGCTACTAATTATAATGCTAACTTGCAAAATTTCCCTGCATTTTAAAAAAATGGAAAAATGGTGGTAGGATGATACTTTGAAGAATGGCTTCTTGTCAGTCTCCACTAACAAAAATAGGCCACACCAAGTCAGCTACGCCTCAGCATAGTTATGTCCGTCGCAGCCTTCTTGGGTTTCAGGAGGCACAAACACACGTTATCACAATTATGGTGAAACGCTGAACACCTGCAAATAATTTTCAACGTAGTGGTTAATTGAAAAGCTCTGCGGCATACTTCTTGGAACAAGGCAGTAACCTGTTCCCACGCAAAGAGGAGTATACAGAACCATGGTGGATTTCCAGCTGATGAAGTAAAGGATTATTAAAGGAACGGGATGACCATGGGGATCATCGTTAATTCTCTGAAACAGAATCCGCCCTTTTCACCTGCCAAACACATGCCCACTTCTCCTCTCTGGGGATAATAAAAACTAACCAGCGAACTGACAGAGGGCCTGACCCCCACGATCCACATCGACCACACACACAAAAAAAACCGTACCCTCCAGCTACGAATTATAATGCTAACTTGCAAAATTTCCCTGCATTTTAAAACAATGGAAAAATGGCGGTGGGATGATACTTAGAAGAATGGCTTCTTGTCAGTCTCCACTAACAAAAATAGGCAACACCAAGTCAGCTACTCCTCAGCATAGTTATGTCCGTCGCAGCCTTCTTGGGTTTCAGGAGGGACATACAAATGTTATCAAAATTATGGTGAAACGCTGAACACCTGCAAATAATTTTCAACGTAGTGGTTAATTGAAAAGCTCTGCGGCATACTTCTTGGAAGAAGCCAGTTACCTGTTCCCACGCAAAGAGGAGTATATAGAACCATGGTGGATTTCCAGCTGATGAAGTAAAGGATTATTAGAGGAACGGGATGACCATGGGGATCATCGTTAATTCTCTGAAACAGAATCCGCCCTTTTCACCTGCCAAACACATGCCCACTTCTCCTCTCTGGGGATAATAAAAACTAACCGGTGAACTGACAGAGGGCCTGACCCCCACCATCCACATCGACCACACACAAAAAAAAATCCGAACCCTCCAGCTACTAATTATAATGCTAACTTGCAAAATTTCCCTGCATTTTAAAAAAATGGAAAAATGGTGGTAGGATGATACTTTGAAGAATGGCTTCTTGTCAGTCTCCACTAACAAAAATAGGCCACACCAAGTCAGCTACGCCTCAGCATAGTTATGTCCGTCGCAGCCTTCTTGGGTTTCAGGAGGCACAAACACACGTTATCACAATTATGGTGAAACGCTGAACACCTGCAAATAATTTTCAACGTAGTGGTTAATTGAAAAGCTCTGCGGCATACTTCTTGGAACAAGGCAGTAACCTGTTCCCACGCAAAGAGGAGTATACAGAACCATGGTGGATTTCCAGCTGATGAAGTAAAGGATTATTAAAGGAACGGGATGACCATGGGGATCATCGTTAATTCTCTGAAACAGAATCCGCCCTTTTCACCTGCCAAACACATGCCCACTTCTCCTCTCTGGGGATAATAAAAACTAACCAGCGAACTGACAGAGGGCCTGACCCCCCCCATCCACATCGACCACACACACAAAAAAAAAACCGTACCCTCCAGCTACTAATTATAATGCTAACTTGCAAAATTTCCCTGCATTTTAAAACAATGGAAAAATGGTGGTGGTATCATACTTAGAAGAATGGCTTCTTGACTGTCTCCACTAACAAAAATAGGCAACACCAAGTCAGCTACTCCTCAGCATAGTTATGTCCGTCGCAGCCTTCTTGGGTTTCAGGAGGCACAAACACACGTTATCACAATTATGGTGAAACGCTGAACACCTGCAAATAATTTTCAACGTAGTGGTTAATTGAAAAGCTCTGCGGCATACTTCTTGGAACAAGCCAGTTACCTGTTCCACGCAAAGAGGAGTATATAGAACCATGGTGGAATCCCAGCTGATGAAGCAAAGGATTCTTAAAGGAATGAGATGACCATGCGGATCCTGTTTAATTCTCTGAAACAGAATCCGCCCTTTTCACCTGTCAAACACATGCCCACTACTCTTCTCTGGGGATAATAAAAACAAACCAGCGATCTGACAGAGGGCCTGAACACCCATCCTGACCGACCCCACAAAACAAAAAAGTACCCTGCAGCTACTAATTATAATGCCAATTTGCAAAATTTCCCTGCATTTTTAAACAATGGAGAAATGATGGTGGGATGATACTTAGAAGAATGGCTTCTTGTCAGTCTCCACTGACAAAAATAGGCAACACCAAGTCAGCTACGCCTCAGCATAGTTATGTCCGTAGCAGCCATATTTGGTTTCAGTAGGCACATACACACGTTATCACAATTATGGTGAAACGCTGAAAACCTGCAAAGGATTTTCAACATACTGGTTAATTGAAAAGCTCTGCGGCATACTTCTTGGAACAAGCCAGTTACCTGTTCCCACGCAAAGAGGAGTATATAGAACCATGGTGGATTTCGAGCTGATGAAGTAAAGGATTATTAAAGGAACGGGACGACCATGGGGATCATCGTTAATTCTCTGAAACAGAATCCGCCCTTTTCACCTGCCAAACACATGCCCACTTCTCTTCTCTGGGGATAATAAAAACTAACCAGCGAACTGACAGAGGGCATGACCCCCCCATCCACTTCGACCACACACAAAAAAAAAAAACCGTACCCTCCAGCTACTAATTATAATGCTAACTTGCAAAATTTCCCTGCATTTTAAAACAATGGAAAAATGGTGGTGGGATGATACTTAGAAGAATGGCTTCTTGTCAGTCTCCTCTAACAAAAATAGGCAACACCAAGTCAGCTACGCCTCAGCATAGTTATGTCCGTCGCAGCCTTCTTGGGTTTCAGGAGGCACAAACACACGTTATCACAATTATGGTGAAACGGTGAACACCTGCAAATAATTTTCAACGTAGTGGTTAATTGAAAAGCTCTGCGGAATACTTCTTGGAACAACCAGTTACCTGTTCCCACGCAAAGAGGAGTATATAGAACCATGGTGGATTTCCAGCTGATGAAGTAAAGGATTATTAGAGGAACGGGATGACCATGGGGATCATCGTTAATTCTCTGAAACAGAATCCGCCCTTTTCACCTGCCAAACACATGCCCACTTCTCCTCTCTGGGGATAATAAAAACTAACCAGCGAACTGACAGAGGGCCTGACCACCCCCCATCCACATCGACCACACACACAAAAAAAAACCGTACCCTCCAGCTACTAATTATAATGCTAACTTGCAAAATTTCCCTGCATTTTAAAACAATGGAAAAATGGTGGTGGGATCATACTTAGAAGAATGGCTTCTTGTCCGTCTCCACTAACAAAAATAGGAAACACCAAGTCAGCTACTCCTCAGCATAGTTATGTCCGTCGCAGCCTTCTTGGGTTTCAGGAGTGACATACAAACTTTATCAAAATTATGGTGAAACGCTGAAAAACTGCAAATAATTTTCAACCTACTGGTTAATTTGAAAACTCTCCAGCATACTTCTTGGAACAAGCCAGGTATCTGTGTCCACGCGTAGAGGAGTATATAGAAACATGGTGGAATCCAAGCTGATGAAGCAAAGGATTCTTAAAGGAATGAGATGACCATGCGGATCCTGTTTAATTCTCTGAAACAGAATCCGCACTTTTCACCTGCCAAACACATGCCCACTACTCTTCTCTGGGGATAATAAAAACAAACCAGCGATCTGACAGAGGGCCTGAACACCCATCCTGACCGACCCCACAAAACAAAAAAGGACCCTCCAGCTACTAATTATAATGCCAATTTGCAAAATTTCCCTGCATTTTTAAACAATGGAGAAATGATGGTGGGATGATACTTAGAAGAATGGCTTCTTGTCAGTCTCCACTGACAAAAATAGGCAACACCAAGTCAGCTACGCCTCAGCATAGTTATGTCCGTAGCAGCCATATTTGGTTTCAGTAGGCACATACACACGTTATCACAATTATGGTGAAACGCTGAAAACCTGCAAAGGATTGTCAACATACTGGTTAATTGAAAAGCTCTGAGGCATACTTCTTGGAATTAGCCAGTTTCCTGTGCCCACGCATAGACAAGTATATAGAACCATGGTGGATTCCTAGTTCATGAAGCAAAGGATTCTTAAAGGAACGGGATTACCATGCGGATCCTGTTTAATTCTCTGAAACAGATCCGCAGTTTTCACCTGCCATACTAATACCCACTTCTCCTCTCTGGGGATAATAAAAACTACCCAGCGAACTGACAGAGGGCCTGACCCCCCCCCATCCACATCGACCACACAGAAAAAAAAAACCGTACCCTCCAGCTACTAATTATAATGCTAACTTGCAAAATTTCCCTGCATTTTAAAACAATGGAAAAATGGTGGTGGGATCATACTTAGAAGAATGGCTTCTTGTCTGTCTCCACTAACAAAAATAGGCAACACCGAGTCAGCTACTCCTCAGCATAGTTATGTCCGTCGCAGCCTTCTTGGGTTTCAGGAGGGACATACACACGTTATCAAAATTATGGTGAAAGGCTGAACACCTGCAAATAATTTTCAACGTACTGGTTAATATGAAAACTCTCCAGCATACTTCTTGGAACAAGCCAGGTACCTGTGCCCACGCATAGAGGAGTATATAGAAACATGGTGGAATCCCAGCTGATGAAGCAAAGGATTCTTAAAGGAATGAGATGACCATGCGGGTCCTGTTTAATTCTCTGAAACAGAATCCGCACTTTTCACCTGCCAAACACATGCCCACTACTCTTCTCTGGGGATAATAAAAACAAACCAGCGATCTGACAGAGGGCCTGAACACCCATCCTGACGGTCCCCACAAAACAAAAAAGTACCCTCCAGCTACTAATTATAATGCCAATTTGCAAAATTTCCCTGCATTTTTAAACAATGGAGAAATGATGGTGGGATGATACTTAGAAGAATGGCTTCTTGTCAGTCTCCACTGACAAAAATAGGCAACACCAAGTCAGCTACTCCTCAGCAAAGTTATGTCCGTCGCAGCCTTCTTAGGTTTCAGGAGGCACAAACAAACATTATCAAAATTATGGTGAAACGCTGAACACCTGCAAATAATTTTCAACGTACTGGTTAATTTGAAAACTCTCCAGCACAATTCTTGGAACAAGCCAGGTACCTGTGCCCACGCATAGAGGAGTATATAGAAACATGGTGGAATCCCAGCTGATGAAGCAAAGGATTCTTAAAGGTATGAGATGACCATGCGGATCCTGTTTAATTCTCTGAAACGGAATCCGCACTTTTCACCTGCCAAACACATGCCCACTACTCTTCTCTGGGGATAATAAAAACAAACCAGCTATCTGAGAGAGGGCCTGAACACCCATCCTGACCGACCCCACACAACAAAAAAGTACCCTCCAGCTACTAATTATAATGCCAATTTGCAAAATTTCCCTGCATTTTTAAACAATGGAGAAATGATGGTGGGATGATATTTAGAAGAATGGCTTCTTGTCAGTCTCCACTGACAAAAATAGGCAACACCAAGTCAGCTACGCCTCAGCATAGTTATGTCCGTAGCAGCCATATTTGGTTTCAGTAGGCACATACACACGTTATCACAATTATGGTGAAACGCTGAAAACCTGAAAAGGATTTTCAACATACTGGTTAATTGAAAAGCTCTGAGGCATACTTCTTGGAACTAGCCAGTTTCCTGTGCCCACGCATAGACAAGTATATAGAACCATGGTGGATTCCCAGCTCATGAAGCAAAGGATTCTTAAAGGAACAGGATTACCATTCGGATCTTGTTTAATTCTCTGAAACAGATCCGCAGTTTTCACCTGCCATACTAATACCCACTTCTCCTCTCTGGGGATAATAAAAACAAACCAGCGAACTGACAGAGGGCCTGACCCACACATCCACACCGACTCCACAGGAAAAAAAAAAAAAATACATCGTAGCCTCCAGCTACTAATTATAATGCTAACTTGAAAAACTTTCCTGCATTTTTAAACAATGGAGAAATGATTGTGGGATGATATTTAGAAGAATGGCTTCTTGTCAGTCTCCACTAACAAAAATAGGCAAAACGAAGTCAGCTACGCCTCAGCATAGTTATGTCCGTCGCAGCCTTCTTGGCTTACAGGAGGCACAAACACACGTTATCACAATGATGGTGAAACGCTGACCACCTGCAAATAATTTTCAACGTAGTGGTTAATTGAAAAGCTCTGCGGCATACTTCTTGGAACTAGCCAGTTACCTGTTCCCACGCAAAGAGGAGAATATAGAACCATGGTGGATTTCCAGCTGATGAAGTAAAGGATTATTAAAGGAACGGGATGACCATGGGGATCATCGTTAATTCTCTGAAACAGAATCCGCCCTTTTCACCTGCCAAACACATGCCCACTTCTCCTCTCTGGCGATAATAAAAACTAACCAGCGAACTGACAGAGGGCCTGACCCCCCCATCCACATTGACGACACTCAAAAAAAAAAAAACCGTACCCTCCAGCTACTAATTATAATGCTAACTTGCAAAATTTCCCTGCATTTTAAAACAACGGAAAAATGGTGGTGGGATGATACTTAGAAGAATGGCTTCTTGTCAGTCTCCACTAACAAAAATAGGCAACACCAAGTCAGCTACTCCTCAGCATAGTTATGTCCGTCGCAGCCTTCTTGTGTTTCAGGAGGCAAAAACAAACGTTATCACAATTATGGTGAAACGCTGAACACCTGCAACTAATTTTCAACGTAGTGGTTAATTGAAAAGCTCTGCGGCATACTTGTTGGAACAAGCCAGTTACCTGTTCCCACGCAAAGAGGAGTATATAGAACCATGGTGGATTTCCAGCTGATGAAGTAAAGTATTATTAAAGGAACGGGATGACCATGGGGATCATCGTTAATTCTCTGAAACAGAATCCGCCCTTAACCTGCCAAACACATGCCCACTTCTCCTCTCTGGGGATAATAAAAACTACCCAGCGAACTGACAGAGGGCCTGACCCCCCCCATCCACATCGACCACACAGAAAAAAAAAACCGTACCCTCCAGCTACTAATTATAATGCTAACTTGCAAAATTTCCCTGCATTTTAAAACAATGGAAAAATGGTGGTGGGATCATACTTAGAAGAATGGCTTCTTGTCTGTCTCCACTAACAAAAATAGGCAACACCGAGTCAGCTACTCCTCAGCATAGTTATGTCCGTCGCAGCCTTCTTGGGTTTCAGGAGGGACATACACACGTTATGAAAATTATGGTGAAACGCTGAACACCTGCAAATAATTTTCAACGTACTGGTTAATATGAAAACTCTCCAGCATACTTCTTGGAACAAGCCAGGTACCTGTGCCCACGCATAGAGGAGTATATAGAAACATGGTGGAATCCCAGCTGATGAAGCAAAGGATTCTTAAAGGAATGAGATGATCATGCGGGTCCTGTTTAATTCTCTGAAACAGAATCCGCACTTTTCACCTGCCAAACACATGCCCACTACTCTTCTCTGGGGATAATAAAAACAAACCAGCGATCTGACAGAGGGCCTGAACACCCATCCTGACCGTCCCCACAAAACAAAAAAGTACCCTCCAGCTACTAATTATAATGCCAATTTGCAAAATTTCCCTGCATTTTTAAACAATGGAGAAATGATGGTGGGATGATACTTAGAAGAATGGCTTCTTGTCAGTCTCCACTGACAAAAATAGCCAACACCAAGTAAGCTACGCCTCAGCATAGATATGTCCTTAGCAGCCATATTTGGTTTCAGTAGGCACATACACACGTTATCACAATTATGGTGAAACGCTGAAAACCTGCAAAGGATTTTCAACATACTGGTTAATTGAAAAGCTCTGCGGCATACTTCTTGGAACAAGCCAGTTACCTGTTCCCACGCAAAGAGGAGTATATAGAACTATGGTGGATTTCCAGCTGATGAAGTAAAGGATTATTAAAGGAACGGGACGACCATGGGGATCATCGTTAATTCTCAGAAACAGAATCCGCCCTTTTCACCTGCCAAACACATGCCCACTTCTCTTCTCTGGGGATAATAAAAACTAACCAGCGAACTGACACAGGGCCTGACCCCCCCATCCACATCGACCACACACAAAAAAAAAAAAACCGTACCCTCCAGCTACTAATTATAATGCTAACTTGCATAATATCCCTGCATTTTAAAATAATGGAAAAGTGGTGGTGGGATGATACTTAGAAGAATGGCTTCTTGTCAGTCTCCACTAACAAAAATAGGCAACAGCAAGTCAGCTACTCCTCAGCATAGTTATGTCCGTCGCAGCCTTCTTGGGTTTCAGGAGGCACAAAGACAGGTTATCACTATTATGGTGAAACGCTGAACACCTGCAAATAATTTTCAACGTAGTGGTTAATTGAAAAGCTCTGCGGCATACTTCTTGGAACAAGGCAGTTACCTGTTCCCACGCAAAGAGGAGTATATAGAACCATGGTGGATTTCCAGCTGATGAAGTAAAGGATTATTAAAGGAACGGGATGACCATGGGGATCATCGTTAATTCTCTGAAACAGAATCCGCCCTTTTCACCTGCCAAAAACATGCCCACTTCTCCGCTCTGGGGATAACAAAAACTAACCAGCGAACTGAGAGAGGCCTGACCCCCACCACCCACATCGACCACACACAAAAAAAAACCGTACCCTCCAGCTACTAATTATAATGCTAACTTGCAAAATTTCCCTGCATTTTAAAACAATGGAAAAATGGTGGTGGGATGATACTTAGAAGAATGGCTTCTTGTCAGTCTCCACTAACAAAAATAGGCAACACCAAGTCAGCTACTCCTCAGCATAGTTATGTCCGTCGCAGCCTTCTTGGGTTTCAGGAGACACAAACAAAGGTTCTCACAATTATGGTGAAACGCTGAACACCTGCAAATAATTTTCAACGTAGTGGTTAATTGAAAAGCTCTGCGGCATACTTCTTGGAACAAGGCAGTTACCTGTTCCCACGCAAAGAGGAGTATATAGAACCATGGTGGATTTCCAGCTGATGAAGTAAAGGATTATTAAAGGAACGGGATGACCATGGGGATCATCGTTAATTCTCTGAAACAGAATCCGCCCTTTTCACCTGCCAAACACATGCCCACTTCTCCTCTCTGGCGATAATAAAAACTAACCAGCGAACTGACAGAGGGCCTGACCCCCCCATCCACATTGACGACACTCAAAAAAAAAAAAAAACCGTACCCTCCAGCTACTAATTATAATGCTAACTTGCAAAATTTCCCTGCATTTTAAAACAACGGAAAAATGGTGGTGGGATGATACTTAGAAGAATGGCTTCTTGTCAGTCTCCACTAACAAAAATAGGCAACACCAAGTCAGCTACTCCTCAGCATAGTTATGTCCGTCGCAGCCTTCTTGTGTTTCAGGAGGCAAAAACAAACGTTATCACAATTATGGTGAAACGCTGAACACCTGCAACTAATTTTCAACGTAGTGGTTAATTGAAAAGCTCTGCGGCATACTTGTTGGAACAAGCCAGTTACCTGTTCCCACGCAAAGAGGAGTATATAGAACCATGGTGGATTTCCAGCTGATGAAGTAAAGTATTATTAAAGGAACGGGATGACCATGGGGATCATCGTTAATTCTCTGAAACAGAATCCGCCCTTAACCTGCCAAACACATGCCCACTTCTCCTCTCTGGGGATAATAAAAACTAACCAGCGAACTGACAGAGGGCCTGACCCCCCCCATCCACATCGACCACACAGAAAAAAAAAACCGTACCCTCCAGCTACTAATTATAATGCTAACTTGCAAAATTTCCCTGCATTTTAAAACAATGGAAAAATGGTGGTGGGATCATACTTAGAAGAATGGCTTCTTGTCTGTCTCCACTAACAAAAATAGGCAACACCGAGTCAGCTACTCCTCAGCATAGTTATGTCCGTCGCAGCCTTCTTGGGTTTCAGGAGGGACATACACACGTTATGAAAATTATGGTGAAACGCTGAACACTTGCAAATAATTTTCAACGTACTGGTTAATATGAAAACTCTCCAGCATACTTCTTGGAACAAGCCAGGTACCTGTGCCCACGCATAGAGGAGTATATAGAAACATGGTGGAATCCCAGCTGATGAAGCAAAGGATTCTTAAAGGAATGAGATGATCATGCGGGTCCTGTTTAATTCTCTGAAACAGAATCCGCACTTTTCACCTGCCAAACACATGCCCACTACTCTTCTCTGGGGATAATAAAAACAAACCAGCGATCTGACAGAGGTCCTGAACACCCATCCTGACCGTCCCCACAAAACAAAAAAGTACCCTCCAGCTACTAATTATAATGCCAATTTGCAAAATTTCCCTGCATTTTTAAACAATGGAGAAATGATGGTGGGATGATACTTAGAAGAATGGCTTCTTGTCAGTCTCCACTGACAAAAATAGCCAACACCAAGTAAGCTACGCCTCAGCATAGATATGTCCTTAGCAGCCATATTTGGTTTCAGTAGGCACATACACACGTTATCACAATTATGGTGAAACGCTGAAAACCTGCAAAGGATTTTCAACATACTGGTTAATTGAAAAGCTCTGCGGCATACTTCTTGGAACAAGCCAGTTACCTGTTCCCACGCAAAGAGGAGTATATAGAACCATGGTGGATTTCCAGCTGATGAAGTAAAGGATTATTAAAGGAACGGGACGACCATGGGGATCATCGTTAATTCTCAGAAACAGAATCCGCCCTTTTCACCTGCCAAACACATGCCCACTTCACTTCTCTGGGGATAATAAAAACTAACCAGCGAACTGACACAGGGCCTGACCCCCCCATCCACATCGACCACACACAAAAAAAAAAAAACCGTACCCTCCAGCTACTAATTATAATGCTAACTTACATAATATCCCTGCATTTTAAAATAATGGAAAAGTGGTGGTGGGATGATACTTAGAAGAATGGCTTCTTGTCAGTCTCCACTAACAAAAATAGGCAACAGCAAGTCAGCTACTCCTCAGCATAGTTATGTCCGTCGCAGCCTTCTTGGGTTTCAGGAGGCACAAAGACAGGTTATCACTATTATGGTGAAACGCTGAACACCTGCAAATAATTTTCAACGTAGTGGTTAATTGAAAAGCTCTGCGGCATACTTCTTGGAACAAGGCAGTTACCTGTTCCCACGCAAAGAGGAGTATATAGAACCATGGTGGATTTCCAGCTGATGAAGTAAAGGATTATTAAAGGAACGGGATGACCATGAGGATCATCGTTAATTCTCTGAAACAGAATCCGCCCTTTTCACCTGCCAAAAACATGCCCACTTCTCCGCTCTGGGGATAACAAAAACTAACCAGCGAACTGAGAGAGGCCTGACCCCCACCATCCACATCGACCACACACACAAAAAAACCGTACCCTCCAGCTACTAATTATAATGCTAACTTGCAAAATTTCCCTGCATTTTAAAACAATGGAAAAATGGTGGTGGGATGATACTTAGAAGAATGGCTTCTTGTCAGTCTCCACTAACAAAAATAGGCAACACCAAGTCAGCTACTCCTCAGCATAGTTATGTCCGTCGCAGCCTTCTTGGGTTTCAGGAGACACAAACAAAGGTTCTCACAATTATGGTGAAACGCTGAACACCTGCAAATAATTTTCAACGTAGTGGTTAATTGAAAAGCTCTGCGGCATACTTCTTGGAACAAGGCAGTTACCTGTTCCCACGCAAAGAGGAGTATAGAGAACCATGGTGGATTTCCAGCTGATGAAGTAAAGGATTATTAAAGGAACGGGATGACCATGAGGATCATCGTTAATTCTCTGAAACAGAATCCGCCCTTTTTACCTGCCAAACACATGCCCACTTCTCCTCTCTGGGGATAATAAAAACTAACCAGCGAACTGACAGAGGGCCTGACCCCCCCCCCATCCACATCGACCACACACACACAAAAAAAAAAAACCGTACCCTCCAGCTACTAATTATAATGCTAACTTGCAAAATTTCCCTGCATTTTAAAACAATGGAAAAATGGTGGTGGGATGATACTTAGAAGAATGGCTTCTTGTCTGTCTCCACTAACAAAAATAGGCAACACCAAGTCAGCTACTCCTCAGCATAGTTATGTCCGTCGCAGCCTTCTTGGGTTTCAGGAGGTACATACAAACGTTATCAAAATTATGGTGAAACGCTGATAACCTGCAAATAATTTTCAACGTACTGATTAATTTGAAAACTCTCCAGCATAATTCTTGGAACAAGCCAGGTACCTGTGCCCACGCATAGAGGAGTATATAGAAACATGGTGGAATCCCAGTTGATGAAGCAAAGGATTCTTAAAGGAATGAGATGACCATGCAGATCCTGTTTAATTCTCTGAAACAGAATCCGCACTTTTCACCTGCCAAACACATGCCCACTACTCTTCTCTGGGGATAATAAAAACAAACCAGCGATCTGACAGAGGGCCAGAACACCCATCCTGACCGACCCCACAAAACAAAAAAGTACCCTCCAGCTACTAATTATAATGCCAATTTGCAAAATTTCCCTGCATTTTTAAACAATGGAGAAATGATGGTGGGATGATACTTAGAAGAATGGCTTCTTGTCAGTCTCCACTGACAAAAATAGGCAACACCAAGTCAGCTACGCCTCAGCATAGTTATGTCCGTAGCAGCCATATTTGGTTTCAGTAGGCACATACACACGTTATCACAATTATGGTGAAACGCTGAAAACCTGAAAAGGATTTTCAACATCCTGGTTAATTGAAAAGCTCTGAGGCATACTTCTTGGAACAAGCCAGTTACCTGTTCCCACGCAAAGAGGAGTATATAGTACCATGGTGGATTCCCAGCTCATGAAGCAAAGGATTCTTAAAGGAACGGGATTACCATGCGGATCCTGTTTAATTCTCTGAAACAGATCCGCAGTTTTCACCTGCCATACTAATACCCACTTCTCCTCTCTGGGGATAATAAAAACAAACCAGCGAACTGACAGAGGGCCTGACCAACACATCCACACCGACGGCACAGGAAAAAAAAAAAAAAACACCGTAGCCTCCAGCTACTAATTATAATGCTAACTTGCAAAATTTTCCTGCATTTTTAAACAATGGAAAAATGATGGTGAGATGATACTTAGAAGAATGGATTCTTGTCAGTCTCCACTAACAAAAATAGGCAAAACCAAGTCAGCTACGCCTCAGCATAGTTATGTCCGTCGCAGCCTTCTTGGGTTTCAGGAGGCACAAACAAACGTTATCACAATTATGGTGAAACGCTGAACACCTGCAAATAATTTTCAACGTAGTGGTTAATTGAAAAGCTCTGCGGCATACTTCTTGGAACAAGCCAGTTACCTGTTCCTACCCAAAGAGGAGTATATAGAACCATGGTGGATTTCCAGCTAATGAAGTAAAGGATTATTAAAGGAACGGGATGACCATGGGGATCATCGTTAATTCTCTGAAACAGAATCCGCACTTTTCACCTTCCAAACACATGCCCACTACTCTTCTCTGGGGATAATAAAAACAAACCAGCGATCTGACAGAGGGCCTGAACACCCATCCTGACCGACCCCACAAAACAAAAAAGTACCCTCCAGCTACTAATTATAATGCCAATTTGCAAAATTTCCCTGCATTTTTAAACAATGGAGAAATGATGGTGGGATGATACTTAGAAGAATGGCTTCTTGTCAGTCTCCACTGACAAAAATAGGCAACACCAAGTCAGCTACGCCTCAGTATAGTTATGTCCGTAGCAGCCATATTTGATTTCAGTAGGCACATACACACGTTATCACAATTATGGTGAAACGCTGAAAACCTGCAAAGGATTGTCAACATACTGGTTAATTGAAAAGCTCTGAGGCATACTTCTTGGAACTAGCCAGTTTTCTGTGCCCTCGCATAGACAAGTATATAGAACCATGGTGGATTCCCAGCTCATGAAGCAAAGGATTCTTAAAGGAACGGGATTACCATGAGGATCCTGTTTAATTCTCTGAAACAGAATCCGCCCTTTTCACCTGCCAAACACATGCCCACTTCTCCTCTCTGGGGAGAATAAAAACAAACCAGCGAACTGACAGAGGGCCTGACGAACACATCCACACCGACCACACAGGGAAAAAAAAAAAAAACACCGTAGCCTCCACCTACTAATTATAATGCTAACTTGCAAAATTTCCCTGCATTTTAAAACAATGGAAAAATGGTGGTGGGATGATACTTAGAAGAATGGCTTCTTGTCAGTCTCCACTAACAAAAATAGGCAACACCAAGTCAGCTACTCCTCAGCATAGTTATGTCCGTTGCTGCCTTCTTGGGTTTCAGGAGGCACAAACAAAGGTTCTCACAATTATGGTGAAACGCTGAACATCTGCAAATAATTTTCAACGTAGTGGTTAATTGAAAAGCTCTGCGGCATACTTCTTGGAACAAGCCAGTTAACTGTTCCCACGCAAAGAGGAGTATATAGAACCATGGTGGGTTTCCAGCTGATGAAGTAAAGGATTATTAAAGGAACGGGATGACCATGGGGATCATCGTTAATTCTCTGAAACAGAATCCGCCCTTTTCACCTGCCAAACACATGCCCACTACTCTTCTCTGGGGATAATAAAAACTAACCAGCGAACTAACAGAGGGCCTGACCCCCCCCCATCCACATCGACCACACACACAAAAAAAAAAAACGTACCCTCCAGCTACTAATTATAATGCTAACTTGTAAAATTTCCCTGCATTTTGAAACAATGGAAAAATGGTGGTGGGATCATACTTAGAAGAATGGCTTCTTCTCTGTCTCCACTAACAAAAATAGGCAACACCGGCCGGGCGCGGTGGCTCACGCCTGTAATCCTAGCACTCTGGGAGGCCGAGGTGGGCAGATCGTTTGAGCTCAGGAGTTCGAGACCAGCCTGAGCAAGAGCGAGACCCCACCTCTAGTAAAAATAGAAAGAAATTATATGGACAGCTAAAAATATATATAGAAAAAATTAGCCGGGCATGGTGGCGCATGCCTGTAGTCCCAGCTACTCGGGAGGCTGAGACAGGAGGATCGCTTGAGCTCAGGAGTTTGAGGTTGCTGTGAGCTAGGCTGACGCCACGGCACTCACTCTAGCCTGGGCAACAGAGTGAGACTCTGTCTCAAAAAAAAAAAAAAAAAAAAAAAAAAAAAACAAAAATAGGCAACACCAAGTCAGCTACTCCTCAGCATAGTTATGTCCGTCGCAGCCTTCTTGGGTTTCAGGAAGGACATACAAACGTTATCAAAATTATGGTGAAACGCTGAAAACCTGCAAGTAATTTTCAACGTACTGGTTAATTTGAAAACTCTCCAGCATAATTCTTGGAACAAGCCAGGTACCTGTGCCCACGCATAGAGGAGTATATAGAAACATGGTGGAATCCCAGCTGATGAAGCAAAGGACTCTTAAAGGAATGAGATGACCATGCGGATCCTGTTTAATTCTCTGAAACAGAATCCGCACTTTTCACCTGCCAAACACATGCCCACTACTCTTCTCTGGGGATAATAAAAACAAACCAGCGATCTGACAGAGGGCCTGAACACCCATCCTGACCGACCCCACAAAACAAAAAAGTACCCTCCAGCTACTAATTATAATGCCAATTTGCAAAATTTCCCTGCATTTTTAAACAATGGAGAAATGATGGTGGGATGATACTTAGAAGAATGGCTTCTTGTCAGTCTCCACTGACAAAAATAGGCAACACCAAGTCAGCTACGCCTCAGCATAGTTATGTCCGTAGCAGCCATATTTGGTTTCAGTAGGCACATACACACGTTATCACAATTATGGTGAAACGCTCAAAACCTGCAAAGGATTTTCAAAATAGTGGTTAATTGAAAAGCTCTGAGGCATACTTCTTGGAACTAGCCAGTTTCCTGTGCCCACGCATAGACAAGTATATAGAACCATGGTGGATTCCCAGCTCATGAAGCAAAGGATTCTTAAAGGAACGGGATTACCATACGGATCCCGTTTAATTCTCTGAAACAGATCCGCAGTTTTCACCTGCCATACTAATACCCACTTCTCCTCTCTGGGGATAATGAAAACCAACCGGGGAACTGACAGAGGGCCTGACCAACACATCCACACCGACCCCACAGGAAAAAAAAAAAAAAAAAACACCGTAGCCTCCAGCTACTAATTATAATGCTAACTTGCAAAATTTCCCTGCATTTTAAAACAATGGAAAAATGGTGGTGGGATGATACTTAGAAGAATGGCTTCTTGTCAGTGTCCACTAACAAAAATAGGCAACACCAAGTCAGCTACTCCTCAGCATAGTTATGTCCGTCGCAGCCTTCTTGGGTTTCAGGAGGCACAAACACACGTTATCACAATTATGGTGAAACGCTGAAACCTGCAAATAATTTTCAACGTAGTGGTTAATTGAAAAGCTCTGCGGCATACTTCTTGGAACAAGCCAGTTACCTGTTCCCACGCAAACAGGAGTATATAGAACCATGGTGGATTTCCAGCTGATGAAGTAAAGGATTATTAAAGGAACGGGATGACCATGGGGATCATCGTTAATTCTCTGAAACAGAATCCGCCCTTTTCACCTGCCAAACACATGCCCACTTCTCCTCTCTGGGGATAATAAAAACTAACCAGCGAACTGACAGAGGGCCTGACCCCCACCATCCACATCAACCACACAAAAAAAAAAAAACCGTACCCTCCAGCTACTAATTATAATGCTAACTTGCAAAATTTCCCTGCATTTTAAAACAATGGAAAAATGGTGGTGGGATGATACTTAGAAGAATGGCTTCTTGTGAGTCTCCACTAACAAAAATAGGCAACACCAAGTCAGCTACTCCTCAGCATAGTTATGTCCGTCGCAGCCTTCTTGGGTTTCAGGAGGCACAAACACACGTTATCACAATTATGGTGAAACGCTGAAACCTGTAAATAATTTTCAACGTAGTGGTTAATTGAAAATCTCTGCGGCATACTTCTTGGAACAAGCCAGTTCCCTGTTTCCACGCAAAGAGGTGTATATAGAACCATGGTGGAATCCCAGCTGATGAAGCAAAGGATTCTTAAAGGAATGAGATGACCATGCGGATCCTGTTTCATTCTCTGAAACAGAATCCGCACTTTTCACCTCCCAAACACATGCCCACTACTCTTCTCTGTTGATAATAAAAACAAACCAGCGATCTGACAGAGGGCCTGAACACCCATCCTGACCGACCCCACAAAACAAAAAAGTACCCTCCAGCTACTAATTATAATGCCAATTTGCAAAATTTCCCTGCATTTTTAAACAATGGAGAAATGATGGTGGGATGATACTTAGAAGAATGGCTTCTTGTCAGTCTCCACTGACAAAAATAGGCAACACCAAGTCAGCTACGCCTCAGTATAGTTATGTCCGTAGCAGCCATATTTGATTTCAGTAGGCACATACACACGTTATCACAATTATGGTGAAACGCTGAAAACCTGCAAAGGATTGTCAACATACTGGTTAATTGAAAAGCTCTGAGGCATACTTCTTGGAACTAGCCATTTTCCTGTGCCCACGCATAGACAAGTATATAGAACCATGGTGGATTCCCAGCTCATGAAGCAAAGGACTCTTAAAGGAACGGGATTACCATGCGGATCCTGTTTAATTCTCTGAAACAGAATCCGCCCTTTTCACCTGCCAAACACATGCCCACCTCTCCTCTCTGGGGATAATAAAAACTATCCAGCGAACTGACAAAGGGCCTGACCAACACATCCACACCGACCCCACAGGAAAAAAAAAAAAAAACACCGTAGCCTCCACCTACTAATTATAATGCTAACTTGCAAAATTTCCCTGCATTTTAAAACAATGGAAAAATGGTGGTGGGATGATACTTAGAAGAATGGCTTCTTCTCAGTCTCCACTAACAAAAATAGGCAACACCAAGTCAGCTACGCCTCAGCATAGTTATGTCCGTCGCAGCCTTCTTGGGTTTCAGGAGGCACAAACAAACGTTATCACAATTATGGTGAAACGCTGAACACCTGCAAATAATTTTCAACGTAGTGGTTAATTGAAAAACTCTGCGGCATACTTCTTGGAACAAGCCAGTTACCTGTTCCCACGCAAAGAGGAGTATAGAGAACCATGGTGGATTTCCAGCTGATGAAGTAAAGGATTATTAAAGGAATGGGATGACCATGGGGATCATCGTTAATTCTCTGAAACAGAATCCGCCCTTTTCACCTGCCAAACACATGCCCACTTCTCCTCTCTGGGGATAATAAAAACTAACCAGCGAACTGACAGAGGGCCTGACCCCCACGATCCACATCGACCACACACAAAAAAAAAACCGTACCCTCCAGCTACGAATTATAATGCTAACTTGCAAAATTTCCCTGCATTTTAAAACAATGGAAAAATGGCGGTGGGATGATACTTAGAAGAATGGCTTCTTGTCAGTCTCCACTAACAAAAATAGGCAACACCAAGTCAGCTACTCCTCAGCATAGTTATGTCCGTCGCAGCCTTCTTGGGTTTCAGGAGGGACATACAAATGTTATCAAAATTATGGTGAAACGCTGAACACCTGCAAATAATTTTCAATGTACTGGTTAATTTGAAAACTCTCCAGCATAATTCTTGGAACAAGACAGGTACCTGTGCCCACGCATAGAGGAGTATATAGAAACATGGTGGAATCCCAGCTGATGAAGCAAAGGATTATTAAAGGAATGAGATGACCATGCGGATCTTGTTTAATTCTCTGAAACAGAATCCGCACTTTTCACCTGCCAAACACATGCCCACTACTCTTCTCTGGGGATAATAAAAACAAACCAGCGATCTGACAGAGGGCCTGAACACCCATCCTGACCGACCCCACAAAACAAAAAAGTACCGTCCAGCAACTAATTATAATGCCAATTTGCAAAATTTCCCTGCATTTTTAAACAATGGAGAAATGATGGTGGGATGATACTTAGAAGAATGGCTTCTTGTCAGTCTCCACTGACAAAAATAGGCAACACCAAGTCAGCTACGCCTCAGCATAGTTATGTCCGTAGCAGCCATATTTGGTTTCAGTAGGCACATACACACGTTATCACAATTATGGTGAAACGCTGAAAACCTGCAAAGGATTGTCAACATACTGGTTAATTGAAAAGCTCTGAGGCATACTTCTTGGAACTAGCCATTTTCCTGTGCCCACGCATAGACAAGTATATAGAACCATGGTGGATTCCCAGCTCATGAAGCAAAGGAATCTTAAAGGAACGGGATTACCATGCGGATCCTGTTTAATTCTCTGAAACAGATCCGCAGTTATCACCTGGCATACTATTACCCAATTCTCCTCTCTGGAGATAATAAAAACCAACCGGGGAACTGACAGAGGGCCTGACCAACACATCCACACCTACCCCACAGGAAAAAAAAAAAAAACACTGTAGCCTCCAGCTACTAATTATAATGCTAACTTGCAAAATTTCCCTGCATTTTAAAACAATGGAAAAATGGTGGTGGGATGATACTTAGAAGAATGGCTTCTTGTCAGTCTCCACTAACAAAAATAGGCAACACCAAGTCAGCTACTCCTCAGCATAGTTATGTCCGTCGCAGCCTTCTTGGGTTTCAGGAGGCACAAACAAAGGTTCTGACAATTATGGTGAAACGCTGAACACCTGCAAATAATTTTCAACGTAGTGGTTAATTGAAAAGCTCTGCGGCATACTTCTTGGAACAAGGCAGTTACCTGTTCCCACGCAAAAAGAGGAGTATATAGAACCATGGTGGATTTCCAGCTGATGAAGTAAAGGATTATTAAAGGAACGGGATGACCATGGGGATCATCGTTAATTCTCTGAAACAGAATCCGCCCTTCTCACCTGCCAAACACATGCCCACTTCTCCTCTCTGGGGATAATAAAAACTAACCAGCGAACTGACAGAGGGCCTGACCCCCCCCATCCACATCCACCACACACACAAAAAAAAACCGTACCCTCCAGCTACTAATTATAATGCTAACTTGCAAAATTTCCCTGCATTTTAAAACAATGGAAAAATGGTGGTGGGATGATACTTAGAAGAATGGCTTCTTGTCAGTCTCCACTAACAAAAATAGGCAACACCAAGTCAGCTACTCCTCAGCATAGTTATGTCCGTCGCAGCCTTCTTGGGTTTCAGGAGGCACAAACAAATGTTCTCACAATTACGGTGAAACGCTGAACACCTGCAAATAATTTTAAACGTACTGGTTAATTGAAAAGCTCTGCGGCATACTTCTTGGAACAAGGCAGCTACCTGTTCCCACGCAAAGAGGAGTATATAGAACCATGGTGGATTTCCAGCTGATGAAGTAAAGGATTATTAAAGGAACGGGATGACCGTGGGGATCATCGTTAATTCTCTGAAACAGAATCCGCCGTTTTCACCTGCCAAACATATGCCCACTTCTCCTCTCTGGGGATAATAAAAACTAACCAGCGAACTGACAGAGGGCCTGACCCACCCCCATCCACATCGACCCCACACAAAAAAAAAAACCGTACCCTCCAGCTACTAATTATAATGCTAACTTGCAAAATTTCCCTGCATTTTAAAACAATGGAAAAATGGTGGTGGGATCATACTCAGAAGAATGGCTTCTTGTCTGTCTCCACTAACAAAAATAGGCAACACCAAGTCAGCTACTCCTCAGCATAGTTATGTCCGTCGCAGCCTTCTTGGGTTTCAGGAGGGACATACAAACGTTATCAAAATTATGGTGAAACGCTGAACACTTGCAAATAATTTTCAACGTACTGGTTAATTTGAAAACTCTCCAGCATAATTCTTGGAACAAGCCAGGTACCTGTGCCCACGCATAGAGGAGTATATAGAAACATGGTGGAATCCCAGCTGATGAAGCAAAGGATTCTTAAAGAATGAGATGACCATGCGGATCCTGTTTAATTCTCTGAAACAGAATCCGCACTTTTCACCTGCCAAACAGATGCCCACTACTCTTCTCTGGGGATAATAAAAACAAACCAGCGATCTGACAGAGGGGCTGAACACCCATCCTGACCGACCCCACAAAACAAAAAAGGACCCTCCAGCTACTAATTATAATGCCAATTTGCAAAATTTCCCTGCATTTTTAAACAATGGAGAAATGATGGTGGGATGATACTTAGAAGAATGGCTTCTTGTCAGTCTCCACTGACAAAAATAGGCAACACCAAGTCAGCTACGCCTCAGCATAGTTATGTCCGTAGCAGCCATATTTGGTTTCAGTAGGCACATACACACGTTATCACAATTATGGTGAAATGCTGAAAACCTGCAAAGGATGGTCAACATACTGGTTAATTGAAAAGCTTTGAGGCATACTTCTTGGAACTAGCCAGTTTCCTGTGCCCACGCATAGACAAGTATATAGAACCATGGTGGATTCCCAGCTCATGAAGCAAAG
Source organism: Eulemur rufifrons (assembly GCF_041146395.1). NCBI lineage: Eukaryota > Metazoa > Chordata > Mammalia > Primates > Lemuridae > Eulemur > Eulemur rufifrons. Next base: position 425,480 of record NW_027182869.1, on the reverse strand, counting down.
GATTCTTAAAGGAACGGGATTACCATGCGGATCCTGTTTAATTCTCTGAAACAGATCCGCAGTTTTCACCTGCCATACTAATACCCACTTCTCCTCTCTGGGGATAATAAAAACCAACCGGGGAACTGACAGAGGGCCTGACCAACACATCCACACCGACCCCACAGGAAAAAAAAAAAAAAACACCGTAGCCTCCAGCTACTAATTACAATGCTAACTTGCAAAATTTTCCTGCATTTTTAAACAATGGAAAAATGATGGTGAGATGATACTTACAAGAATGGATCCTTGTCAGTCTCCACTAACAAAAATAGGCAAAACCAAGTCAGCTACTCCTCAGCATAGTTATATCCGTCGCAGCCTTCTTGGGTTTCAGGAGGCACAAACAAAGGTTCTCACAATTATGGTGAAACGCTGAACACCTGCAAATAATTTTCAACGTAGTGGTTAATTGAAAAGCTCTGCGGCATACTTCTTGGAACAAGGCAGTTACCTGTTCCCACGCAAAGAGGAGTATAGAGAACCATGGTGGATTTCCAGCTGATGAAGTAAAGGATTATTAAAGGAAAGGGATGACCATGGGGATCATCGTTAATTCTCTGAAACAGAATCCGCCCTTTTCACCTGCCAAACACATGCCCACTTCTCCTCTCTGGGGATAATAAAAACTAACCAGCGAACTGACAGAGGGCCTGACCCCCACCATCCACATCGACCACACACAAAAAAAAAAAACCGTACCCTCCAGCTACTAATTATAATGCTAACTTGCACAATTTCCCTGCATTTTAAAACCATGGAAAAATGGTGGTGGGATGAGACTTAGAAGAATGGCCTCTTGTCAGTCTCCACTAACAAAAATAGGCAACACCAAGTCAGCTACTCCTCAGCATAGCTATGTCCATCGCAGCCTTCTTGGGTTCAGGAGGCACAAACAAAGGTTCTCACAATTATGGTGAAACGCTGAACACCTGCAAATAATTTTCAACGTAGTGGTTAATTGAAAAGCTCTGCGGCATACTTCTTGGAACAAGCCAGTTACCTGTTCCCACGCAAAGAGGAGTATATAGAACCATGGTGGATTTCCAGCTGAAGAAGTAAAGGATTATTAAAGGAACGGGATGACCATGGGGATCATCGTTAATTCTCTGAAACAGAATCCGCCCTTTTCACCTGCCAAACACATGCCCACTTCTCCTCTCTCGGGATAATAAAAACTAACCAGCGAACTGACAGAGGGCCTGACCAACACATCCACATCGACCACACACACAAAAAAAAAACCGTACCCTCCAGCTACTAATTATAATGCTAACTTGCAATATTTACCTGCATTTTAAAACAATGGAAAAATGGTGGTGGGATGAGACTTAGAAGAATGGCTTCTTGTCAGTCTCCACTAACAAAAATAGGCAACACCAAGTCAGCTACTCCTCAGCATAGCTATGTCCATCGCAGCCTTCTTGGGTTTCAGGAGGCACAAACAAAGGTTCTGACAATTATGGTAAAACGCTGAACACCTGCAAATAATTTTCAACGTAGTGGTTAATTGAAAAGCTCTGCGGCATACTTCTTGGAACAAGCCAGTTACCTGTTCCCACGCAAAGAGGAGTATACAGAACCATGGTGGATTTCCAGCGGATGAAGTAAAGGATTATTAAAGGAACGGGATGACCATGGGGATCATCGTTAATTCTCTGAAACAGAATCCGCCCTTTTCACCTGCCAAACACATGCCCACTTCTCCCCTCTGGGGATAATAAAAACTAACCAGCGAACTGACAGAGGGCCTGACCCCCACCATCCACATCGACCACACACAAAAAAAAAACCGTACCCTCCAGCTACTAATTATAATGCTAACTTGCAAAATTTCCCTGCATTTTAAAACAATGGAAAAATGGTGGTGGGATGATACTTAGAAGAATGGCTTCTTGTCAGTCTCCACTAATAAAAAATAGGCAACACCAAGTCAGCTACTCCTCAGCATAGTTATGTCCGTCGCAGCCTTCTTGGGTTTCAGGAGGCACAAACAAATGTTCTCACAATTATGGTGAAACGCTGAACACCTGCAAATAATTTTGAACGTAGTGGTTAATTGAAAAGCTCTGCGGCATACTTCTTGGAACAAGCCAGTTACCTGTTCCCACGCAAAGAGGAGTATATAGAACCATGGTGGATTTCGAGCTGATGAAGTAAAGGATTATTAAAGGAACGGGATGACCATGGGGATCATCGTTAATTCTCTGAAACAGAATCCGCCCTTTTGACCTGCCAAACACATGCCCACTTCTCCTCTCTGGGGATAATAAAAACTAACCAGCGAACTGACAGAGGGCCTGACCACCCCATCCACATCGACCACACACACACAAAAAAAACCGTACCCTCCAGCTACTAATTATAATGCAAACTTGCAAAATTTCCCTGCATTTTAAAACAATGGAAAAATGGTGGTGGGATGATACTTAGAAGAATGGCTTCTTGTCAGTCTCCACTAACAAATATAGGCAACACCAAGTCAGCTACTCCTCAGCATAGCTATGTCCATCGCAGCCATCTTGGGTTTCAGGAGGCACAAACAAATGTTCTCACAATTATGGTAAAACGCTGAACACCTGCAAATAATTTTCATCGTAGTCGTTAATTGAAAAGCTCTGCGGCATACTTCTTGGAACAAGACAGTTACCTGTTCCCACGCAAAGAGGAGTATATAATACCATGGTGGATTTCCAGCTGATGAAGCAAAGGATTCTTAAAGGAATGAGATGACCATGCGGATCCTGTTTAATTCTCTGAAACAGAATCCGCACTTTTCACCTGCCAAGCACATGCCCACTACTCTTCTCTGGGGATAATAAAAACAAACCAGCGATCTGACAGAGGGCCTGAACACCCATCCTGACCGACCCCACAAAACAAAAAAGTACCCTCCAGCTACTAATTATAATGCCAAGTGCAAAATTTCCCTGCATTTTTAAACAATGGAGAAATGATGGTGGGATGATTCTTAGAAGAATGGCTTCTTGTCAGTCTCCACTGACAAAAATAGGCAACATCAAGTCAGCTACGCCTCAGGATAGTTATGTCCGTAGCAGCCATATTTGGTTTCAGTAGGCACATACACACGTTATCACAATTATGGTGAAACGCTGAAAACCTGCAAAGGATTGTCAACATACTGGTTAATTGAAAACCTCTGAGGCATACTTCTTGGAACTAGCCAGTTTCCTGTGCCCACGCATAGACAAGTATATAGAACCATGGTGGATTCCCAGCTCATGAAGCAAAGGATACTTAAAGGAACGGGATTACCATGCGGATCCTGTTTAATTCCCTGAAACAGATCCGCAGTTTTCACCTGCCATACTAATACCCACTTCTCCTCTCTGGGGATAATAAAACCAACCGGGGAACTGACAGAGGGCCTGACCAACACATCCACACCGACCCCACAGGAAAAAAAAAAAAAAAAAACACCGTAGCCTCCAGCTACTAATTATAATGCTAACTTGCAAAATTTTCCTGCACTTTTAAACAATGGAAAAATGATGGTGAGATGATACTTACAAGAATGGATTCTTGTCAGTCTCCACTAACAAAAATAGGCAAAACCAAGTCAGCTACGCCTCAGCATAGTTATGTCCGTCGCAGCCTTCTTGGGTTTCAGGAGGCACAAACAAATGTTCTCACAATTATGGTGAAACGCTGAACACCTGCAAATAATTTTCAACGTAGTGGTTAATTGAAAAGCTCTGCGGCATACTTCTTGGAACAAGCCAGTTACCTGTTCCCAGGCAAAGAGTAGTATAGAGAACCATGGTGGATTTCCAGCTGATGAAGTAAAGGATTATTAAAGGATAGGGATGACCATGGGGATCATCGTTAATTCTCTGAAACAGAATCCGCCCTTTTCACCTGCCAAACACATGCCCACTTCTCCTCTCTGGGGATAATAAAAACTAACCAGTGAAGTGACAGTGGGCCTGACCCCCCCCATCCACATCGACCACACACACAAAAAAAAACCGTACCCTCCAGCTACTAATTATAATGCTAACTTGCAAAATTTCCCTGCATTTTAAAACAATGGAAAAATGGTGGTGGGATGATACTTAGAAGAATGGCTTCTTGTCAGTCTCCACTAACAAAAATAGGCAACACCAAGTCAGCTACTCCTCAGCATAGTTATGTCCGTCGCAGCCTTCTTAGGTTTCAGGAGGCACAAACAAGGGTTCTCTCAATTATGGTGAAACGCTGAACACCTGCAAATAATTTTCAACGTAGTGGTTAATTGAAAAGCTCTGCGGCATACTTCTTGGAACAAGCCAGTTACCTGTTCCCAGGCAAAGAGGAGTATAGAGAACCATGGTGGATTTCCAGCTGATGAAGTAAAGGATTATTAAAGGAAAGGGATGACCATGGGGATCATCGTTAATTCTCTGAAACAGAATCCGCCCTTTTCACCTGCCAAACACATGCCCACTTCTCCTCTCTGGGGATAATAAAAAATAACCAGGGAACTGACAGAGGGCCTGACCGCCCCCCCATCCACATCGACCACACACACACAAAAAAACCGTACCCTCCAGCTACTAATTATAATGCTAACTTGCAAAATTTCCCTGCATTTTAAATCATTGGAAAAATGGTGGTGGGATGATACTTAGAAGAAAGGCTTCTTGTCAGTCTCCACTAACAAAAATAGGCAACACCAAGTCAGCTACTCCTCAGCATAGTTATGTCCGTCGCTGCCTTCTTGGGTTTCAGGAGGCACAAACAAAGGTTCCACAATTATGGTGAAACGCTGAACATCTGCAAATAATTTTCAACGTTGTGGTTAATTCAAAAGCTCTGCGGCATACTTCTTGGAACAAGCCAGTTACCTGTTCCCACGCAAAGAGGAGTATATAGAACCATGGTGGATTTCCAGCTGATGAAGTCAAGGATTATTAAAGGAACGGGATGACCATGGGGATCATCGTTAATTCTCTGAAACAGAATCCGCCCTTTTCACCTGCCAAACACATGCCCACTTCTCCTCTCTGGGGATAATAAAAACTAACCAGCGAACTGACATTGGGCCTGACCCACCCCCATCCACATCGACCATACACCAAAAAAAAAATCGTACCCTCCAGCTACTAATTATAATGCTAACTTGCAAAATTTCCCTGCATTTTAAAACAATGGAAAAATGGTGGTGGGATGATACTTAGAAGAATGGCTTCTTGTCTGTCTCCACTAACAAAAATAGGCAACACCAAGTCAGCTACTCCTCAGCATAGTTATGTCCGTCACAGCCTTCTTGGGTTTCAGGAGGGACATACAAACGTTATCAAAATTATGGTGAAACGCTGAAAACCTGCAAATAATTTTCAACGTACTGGTTAATTTGAAAACTCTCCAGCATAATTCTTGGAACAAGCTAGGTACCTGTGCCCACGCATAGAGGAGTATATAGAAACATGGTGGAATCCCAGCTGATGAAGCAAAGGATTCTTAAAGGAATGAGATGACCATGCGGATCCTGTTTAATTCTCTGAAAGAGAATCCGCACTTTTCACCTGCCAAGCACATGCCCACTACTCTTCTCTGGGGATAATAAAAACAAACCAGCGATCTGACAGAGGGCCTGAACACCCATCCTGACCGACCCCACAAAACAAAAAAGTACCCTCCAGCTACTAATTATAATGCCAAGTGCAAAATTTCCCTGCATTTTTAAACAATGGAGAAATGATGGTGGGATGATACTTAGAATAATGGCTTCTTGTCAGTCTCCACTGACAAAAATAGGCAACACCAAGTCAGCTACGCCTCAGGATAGTTATGTCCGTAGCAGCCATATTTGGTTTCAGTAGGCACATACACACGTTATCACAATTATGGTGAAACGCTGAAAACCTGCAAAGGATTGTCAACATACTGGTTAATTGAAAACCTCTGAGGCATACTTCCTGGAACTAGCCAGTTTCCTGTGCCCACGCATAGACAAGTATATAGAACCATGGTGGATTCCCAGCTCATGAAGCAAAGGATACTTAAAGGAACGGGATTACCATGCGGATCCTGTTTAATTCTCTGAAACAGATCCGCAGTTTTCACCTGCCATACTAATACCCACTTCTCCTCTCTGGGGATAATAAAACCAACCGGGGAACTGACAGAGGGCCTCACCAACACATCCACACTGACCCCACAGGGAAAAAAAAAAAAAAAAACACCGTAGCCTCCAGCTACTAATTATAATGCTAACTTGCAAAATTTCCCTGCATTTTTAAACAATGGAAAAATGATGGTGAGATGATACTTACAAGAATGGATTCTTGTCAGTCTCCACTAACAAAAATAGGCAAAACCAAGTCAGCTACGCCTCAGCATAGTTATGTCCGTCGCAGCATTCTTGGGTTTCAGGAGGCACAAACAAATGTTCTCACAATTATGGTGAAACGCTGAACACCTGCAAATAATTTTCAACGTAGTGGTTAATTGAAAAGCTCTGCGGCATACTTCTTGGAACAAGGCAGTTACCTGTTCCCACGCAAAGAGGAGTATAGAGAACCATGGTGGATTTCCAGCTGATGAAGTAAAGGATTATTAAAGGAAAGGGATGACCATGGGGATCATCGTTAATTCTCTGAAACAGAATCCGCCCTTTTCACCTGCCAAACACATGCCCACTTCTCCTCTCTGGGGATAATAAAAACTAACCAGCGAACTGACAGAGGGCCTGACCCCCACCATCCACATCGACCACACACAAAAAAAAAAAACCGTACCCTCCAGCTACTAATTATAATGCTAACTTGCACAATTTCCCTGCATTTTAAAACCATGGAAAAATGGTGGTCGGATGAGACTTAGAAGAATGGCCTCTTGTCAGTCTCCACTAACAAAAATAGGCAACACCAAGTCAGCTACTCCTCAGCATAGCTATGTCCATCGCAGCCTTCTTGGGTTTCAGGAGGCACAAACAAAGGTTCTCACAATTATGGTGAAACGCTGAACACCTGCAAATAATTTTCAACGTAGTGGTTAATTGAAAAGCTCTGCGGCATACTTCTTGGAACAAGCCAGTTACCTGTTCCCACGCAAAGAGGAGTATATAGAACCATGGTGGATTTCCAGCTGAAGAAGTAAAGGATTATTAAAGGAACGGGATGACCATGGGGATCATCGTTAATTCTCTGAAACAGAATCCGCCCTTTTCACCTGCCAAACACATGCCCACTTCTCCTCTCTCGGGATAATAAAAACTAACCAGCGAACTGACAGAGGGCCTGACCAACACATCCACATCGACCACACACACAAAAAAAAAACCGTACCCTCCAGCTACTAATTATAATGCTAACTTGCAATATTTACCTGCATTTTAAAACAATGGAAAAATGGTGGTGGGATGAGACTTAGAAGAATGGCTTCTTGTCAGTCTCCACTAACAAAAATAGGCAACACCAAGTCAGCTACTCCTCAGCATAGCTATGTCCATCGCAGCCTTCTTGGGTTTCAGGAGGCACAAACAAAGGTTCTGACAATTATGGTAAAACGCTGAACACCTGCAAATAATTTTCAACGTAGTGGTTAATTGAAAAGCTCTGCGGCATACTTCTTGGAACAAGCCAGTTACCTGTTCCCACGCAAAGAGGAGTATACAGAACCATGGTGGATTTCCAGCGGATGAAGTAAAGGATTATTAAAGGAACGGGATGACCATGGGGATCATCGTTAATTCTCTGAAACAGAATCCGCCCTTTTCACCTGCCAAACACATGCCCACTTCTCCCCTCTGGGGATAATAAAAACTAACCAGCGAACTGACAGAGGGCCTGACCCCCACCATCCACATCGACCACACACAAAAAAAAAACCGTACCCTCCAGCTACTAATTATAATGCTAACTTGCAAAATTTCCCTGCATTTTAAAACAATGGAAAAATGGTGGTGGGATGATACTTAGAAGAATGGCTTCTTGTCAGTCTCCACTAATAAAAAATAGGCAACACCAAGTCAGCTACTCCTCAGCATAGTTATGTCCGTCGCAGCCTTCTTGGGTTTCAGGAGGCACAAACAAATGTTCTCACAATTATGGTGAAACGCTGAACACCTGCAAATAATTTTGAACGTAGTGGTTAATTGAAAAGCTCTGCGGCATACTTCTTGGAACAAGCCAGTTACCTGTTCCCACGCAAAGAGGAGTATATAGAACCATGGTGGATTTCCAGCTGATGAAGTAAAGGATTATTAAAGGAACGGGATGACCATGGGGATCATCGTTAATTCTCTGAAACAGAATCCGCCCTTTTGACCTGCCAAACACATGCCCACTTCTCCTCTCTGGGGATAATAAAAAATAACCAGCGAACTGACAGAGGGCCTGACCACCCCATCCACATCGACCACACACACAAAAAAAAAACCGTACCCTCCAGCTACTAATTATAATGCAAACTTGCAAAATTTCCCTGCATTTTAAAACAATGGAAAAATGGTGGTGGGATGATACTTAGAAGAATGGCTTCTTGTCAGTCTCCACTAACAAAAATAGGCAACACCAAGTCAGCTACTCCTCAGCATAGCTATGTCCATCGCAGCCATCTTGGGTTTCAGGAGGCACAAACAAATGTTCTCACAATTATGGTGAAACGCTGAACACCTGCAAATAATTTTCATCGTAGTCGTTAATTGAAAAGCTCTGCGGCATACTTCTTGGAACAAGCCAGTTACCTGTTCCCAGGCAAAGAGTAGTATAGAGAACCATGGTGGATTTCCAGCTGATGAAGTAAAGGATTATTAAAGGAACGGGATGACCATGGGGATCATCGTTAATTCTCTGAAACAGAATCCGCCCTTTTCACCTGCCAAACACATGCCCACTTCTCCTCTCTGGGGATAATAAAAACTAACCAGTGAAGTGACAGAGGGCCTGACCCACCCCCATCCACATCGACCATACACCAAAAAAAAAATCGTACCCTCCAGCTACTAATTATAATGCTAACTTGCAAAATTTCCCTGCATTTTAAAACAATGGAAAAATGGTGGTGGGATGATACTTAGAAGAATGGCTTCTTGTCTGTCTCCACTAACAAAAATAGGCAACACCAAGTCAGCTACTCCTCAGCATAGTTATGTCCGTCACAGCCTTCTTGGGTTTCAGGAGGGACATACAAACGTTATCAAAATTATGGTGAAACGCTGAAAACCTGCAAATAATTTTCAACGTACTGGTTAATTTGAAAACTCTCCAGCATAATTCTTGGAACAAGCTAGGTACCTGTGCCCACGCATAGAGGAGTATATAGAAACATGGTGGAATCCCAGCTGATGAAGCAAAGGATTCTTAAAGGAATGAGATGACCATGCGGATCCTGTTTAATTCTCTGAAACAGAATCCGCACTTTTCACCTGCCAAGCACATGCCCACTACTCTTCTCTGGGGATAATAAAAACAAACCAGCGATCTGACAGAGGGCCTGAACACCCATCCTGACCGACCCCACAAAACAAAAAAGTACCCTCCAGCTACTAATTATAATGCCAAGTGCAAAATTTCCCTGCATTTTTAAACAATGGAGAAATGATGGTGGGATGATACTTAGAATAATGGCTTCTTGTCAGTCTCCACTGACAAAAATAGGCAACACCAAGTCAGCTACGACTCAGGATAGTTATGTCCGTAGCAGCCATATTTGGTTTCAGTAGGCACATACACACGTTATCACAATTATGGTGAAACGCTGAAAACCTGCAAAGGATTGTCAACATACTGGTTAATTGAAAACCTCTGAGGCATACTTCTTGGAACTAGCCAGTTTCCTGTGCCCACGCATAGACAAGTATATAGAACCATGGTGGATTCCCAGCTCATGAAGCAAAGGATACTTAAAGGAACGGGATTACCATGCGGATCCTGTTTAATTCTCTGAAACAGATCCGCAGTTTTCACCTGCCATACTAATACCCACTTCTCCTCTCTGGGGATAATAAAACCAACCGGGGAACTGACAGAGGGCCTGACCAACACATCCACACTGACCCCACAGGGAAAAAAAAAAAAAAACACCGTAGCCTCCAGCTACTAATTATAATGCTAACTTGCAAAATTTCCCTGCATTTTTAAACAATGGAAAAATGATGGTGAGATGATACTTACAAGAATGGATTCTTGTCAGTCTCCACTAACAAAAATAGGCAAAACCAAGTCAGCTACGCCTCAGCATGGTTATGTCTGTCGCAGCCATCTTGGGTTTCAGGAGGCACAAACAAACGTTATCACAATTATGGTGAAACGCTGAACACCTGCAAATAATTTTCAACGTAGTGGTTAATTGAAAAGCTCTGCGGCATACTTCTTGGAACAAGGCAGTTACCTGTTCCCACGCAAAGAGGAGTATATAGAACCATGGTGTATTTCCAGCTGATGAAGTAAAGGATTATTAAAGGAAATGGATGACCATGGGGATCATCGTTAATTCTCTGAAACAGAATCCGCCCTTTTCACCTGCCAAACACATGCCCACTTCTCCTCTCTGGGGATAATAAAAACTAACCAGCGAACTGACAGAGGGCCTTACCCCCACCATCCACATCGACCACACACTAAAAAAAAACCGTACCCTCCAGCTACTAATTATAATGCTAACTTGCAAAATTTCCCTGCATTTTAAAACAATGGAAAAATGGTGGTGGGATGAGACTTAGAAGAATGGCTTCTTGTCAGTCTCCACTAACAAAAATAGGCAACACCACGTCAGCTACTCCTCAGCATAGTTATGTCTGTCGCAGCCTTCTTGGGTTTCAGGAGGCACAAACAAATGTTCTCACAATTATGGTGAAACGCTGAACACCTGCAAATAATTTTCAACGTAGTGGTTAATTGAAAATCTCTGTGGCATACTTCTTGGAACAAGCCAGTTACCTGTTCCCAGGCAAAGAGTAGTATAGAGAACCATGGTGGATTTCCAGCTGATGAAGTAAAGGATTATTAAAGGATAGGGATGACCATGGGGATCATCGTTAATTCTCTGAAACAGAATCCGCCCTTTTCACCTGCCAAACACATGCCCACTTCTCCTCTCTGGGGATAATAAAAACTAACCAGCGAACTGACAGAGGGCCTGACCCCCCCCTTCCACATCGACCACACACACAAAAAAAAACCGTACCCTCCAGCTACTAATTATAATGCTAACTTGCAAAATTTCCCTGCATTTTAAAACAATGGAAAAATGGTGGTGGGATGATACTTAGAAGAATGGCTTCTTGTCAGTCTCCACTAACAAAAATAGGCAACACCAAGTCAGCTACTCCTCAGCATAGTTATGTCCGTCGCAGCCTTCTTGGGTTTCAGGAGGCACAAACAAAGGTTCTCACAATTATGGTGAAACGCTGAACACCTGCAAATAATTTTCAACGTAGTGGTTAATTGAAAAGCTCTGCGGCATACTTCTTGGACCAAGCCAGTTACCTGTTCCCAGGCAAAGAGGAGTATAGAGAACCATGGTGGATTTCCAGCTGATGAAGTAAAGGATTATTAAAGGAACGGGATGACCATGGGGATCATCGTTAATTCTCTGAAACAGAATCCGCCCTTTTCACCTGCCAAACACATGCCCACTTCTCCTCTCTGGGGATAATAAAAAATAACCAGCGAACTGACAGAGGGCCTGACCGCCCCCCCATCCACATCGACCACACACACAAAAAAAAACCGTACCCTCCAGCTACTAATTATAATGCTAACTTTCAAAATTTCCCTGCATTTTAAATCAATGGAAAAATGGTGGTGGGATGATACTTAGAAGAATGGCTTCTTGTCAGTCTCCACTAACAAAAATAGGCAACACCAAGTCAGCTACTCCTCAGCATAGTTATGTCCGTCGCTGCCTTCTTGGGTTTCAGGAGGCACAAACAAAGGTTCCACAATTATGGTGAAACGCTGAACATCTGCAAATAATTTTCAACGTAGTGGTTAATTGAAAAGCTCTGCGGCATACTTCTTGGAACAAGCCAGTTACCTGTTCCCACGCAAAGAGGAGTATATAGAACCATGGTGGATTTCCAGCTAATGAAGTCAAGGATTATTAAAGGAACGGGATGACCATGGGGATCATCGTTAATTCTCTGAAACAGAATCCGCCCTTTTCACCTGCCAAACACATGCCCACTTCTCCTCTCTGGGGATAATAAAAACTAACCAGCGAACTGACAGAGGGCCTGACCCCCACCATCCACATCGACCACACACTAAAAAAAAACCGTACCCTCCAGCTACTAATTATAATGCTAACTTGCAAAATTTCCCTGCATTTTAAAACAATGGAAAAATGGTGGTGGGATGATACTTAGAAGAATGGCTTCTTGTCAGTCTCCACTAACAAAAATAGGCAACACCACGTCAGCTACTCCTCAGCATAGTTATGTCTGTCACAGCCTTCTTGGGTTTCAGGAGGCACAAACAAATGTTCTCACAATTATGGTGAAACGCTGAACACCTGCAAATAATTTTCAACGTAGTGGTTAAATGAAAATCTCTGTGGCATACTTCTTGGAACAAGCCAGTTACCTGTTCCCAGGCAAAGAGTAGTATAGAGAACCATGGTGGATTTCCAGCTGATGAAGTAAAGGATTATTAAAGGATAGGGATGACCATGGGGATCATCGTTAATTCTCTGAAACAGAATCCGCCCTTTTCACCTGCCAAACACATGCCCACTTCTCCTCTCTGGGGATAATAAAAACTAACCAGCGAACTGACAGAGGGCCTGACCCCCCCCTTCCACATCGACCACACACACAAAAAAAAACCGTACCCTCCAGCTACTAATTATAATGCTAACTTGCAAAATTTCCCTGCATTTTAAAACAATGGAAAAATGGTGGTGGGATGATACTTAGAAGAATGGCTTCTTGTCAGTCTCCACTAACAAAAATAGGCAACACCAAGTCAGCTACTCCTCAGCATAGTTATGTCCGTCGCAGCCTTCTTGGGTTTCAGGAGGCACAAACAAAGGTTCTCACAATTATGGTGAAACGCTGAACACCTGCAAATAATTTTCAACGTAGTGGTTAATTGAAAAGCTCTGCGGCATACTTCTTGGACCAAGCCAGTTACCTGTTCCCAGGCAAAGAGGAGTATAGAGAACCATGGTGGATTTCCAGCTGATGAAGTAAAGGATTATTAAAGGAACGGGATGACCATGGGGATCATCGTTAATTCTCTGAAACAGAATCCGCCCTTTTCACCTGCCAAACACATGCCCACTTCTCCTCTCTGGGGATAATAAAAAATAACCAGCGAACTGACAGAGGGCCTGACCGCCCCCCCATCCACATCGACCACACACACAAAAAAAAACCGTACCCTCCAGCTACTAATTATAATGCTAACTTTCAAAATTTCCCTGCATTTTAAATCAATGGAAAAATGGTGGTGGGATGATACTTAGAAGAATGGCTTCTTGTCAGTCTCCACTAACAAAAATAGGCAACACCAAGTCAGCTACTCCTCAGCATAGTTATGTCCGTCGCTGCCTTCTTGGGTTTCAGGAGGCACAAACAAAGGTTCCACAATTATGGTGAAACGCTGAACATCTGCAAATAATTTTCAACGTAGTGGTTAATTGAAAAGCTCTGCGGCATACTTCTTGGAACAAGCCAGTTACCTGTTCCCACGCAAAGAGGAGTATATAGAACCATGGTGGATTTCCAGCTAATGAAGTCAAGGATTATTAAAGGAACGGGATGACCATGGGGATCATCGTTAATTCTCTGAAACAGAATCCGCCCTTTTCACCTGCCAAACACATGCCCACTTCTCCTCTCTGGGGATAATAAAAACTAACCAGCGAACTGACAGAGGGCCTGACCCCCACCATCCACATCGACCACACACTAAAAAAAAACCGTACCCTCCAGCTACTAATTATAATGCTAACTTGCAAAATTTCCCTGCATTTTAAAACAATGGAAAAATGGTGGTGGGATGATACTTAGAAGAATGGCTTCTTGTCAGTCTCCACTAACAAAAATAGGCAACACCACGTCAGCTACTCCTCAGCATAGTTATGTCTGTCACAGCCTTCTTGGGTTTCAGGAGGCACAAACAAATGTTCTCACAATTATGGTGAAACGCTGAACACCTGCAAATAATTTTCAACGTAGTGGTTAAATGAAAATCTCTGTGGCATACTTCTTGGAACAAGCCAGTTACCTGTTCCCAGGCAAAGAGTAGTATAGAGAACCATGGTGGATTTCCAGCTGATGAAGTAAAGGATTATTAAAGGATAGGGATGACCATGGGGATCATCGTTAATTCTCTGAAACAGAATCCGCCCTTTTCACCTGCCAAACACATGCCCACTTCTCCTCTCTGGGGATAATAAAAACTAACCAGCGAACTGACAGAGGGCCTGACCCCCCCCTTCCACATCGACCACACACACAAAAAAAAACCGTACCCTCCAGCTACTAATTATAATGCTAACTTGCAAAATTTCCCTGCATTTTAAAACAATGGAAAAATGGTGGTGGGATGATACTTAGAAGAATGGCTTCTTGTCAGTCTCCACTAACAAAAATAGGCAACACCAAGTCAGCTACTCCTCAGCATAGTTATGTCTGTCGCAGCCTTCTTGGGTTTCAGGAGGCACAAACAAAGGTTCTCACAATTATGGTGAAACGCTGAACACCTGCAAATAATTTTCAACGTAGTGGTTAATTGAAAAGCTCTGCGGCATACTTCTTGGACCAAGCCAGTTACCTGTTCGCAGGCAAAGAGGAGTATAGAGAACCATGGTGGATTTCCAGCTGATGAAGTAAAGGATTATTAAAGGAACGGGATGACCATGGGGATCATCGTTAATTCTCTGAAACAGAATCCGCCCTTTTCACCTGCCAAACACATGCCCACTTCTCCTCTCTGGGGATAATAAAAAATAACCACCGAACTGACAGAGGGCCTGACCGCCCCCCCATCCACATCGACCACACACACAAAAAAAAACCGTACCCTCCAGCTACTAATTATAATGCTAACTTGCAAAATTTCCCTGCATTTTAAATCAATGGAAAAATGGTGGTGGGATGATACTTAGAAGAATGGCTTCTTGTCAGTCTCCACTAACAAAAATAGGCAACACCAAGTCAGCTACTCCTCAGCATAGTTATGTCCGTCGCTGCCTTCTTGGGTTTCAGGAGGCACAAACAAAGTTCCACAATTATGGTCAAACGCTGAACATCTGCAAATAATTTTCAACGTAGTGGTTAATTGAAAAGCTCTGCGGCATACTTCTTGGAACAAGCCAGTTACCTGTTCCCACGCAAAGAGGAGTATATAGAACCATGGTGGATTTCCAGCTAATGAAGTCAAGGATTATTAAAGGAACGGGATGACCATGGGGATCATCGTTAATTCTCTGAAACAGAATCCGCCCTTTTCACCTGCCAAACACATGCCCACTTCTCCTCTCTGGGGATAATAAAAACTAACCAGCGAACTGACAGAGGGCCTGACCACCCCATCCACATCGACCACACACACACAAAAAAAACCGTACCCTCCAGCTACTAATTACAATGCTAACTTGCAAAATTTCCCTGCATTTTAAAACAATGGAAAAATGGTGGTGGGATGATACTTAGAAGAATGGCTTCTTGTCAGTCTCCACTAACAAAAATAGGCAACACCAAGTCAGCTACTCCTCAGCATAGCTATGTCCGTCGCAGCCTTCTTGGGTTTCAGGAGGCACAAACAAATGTTCTCACAATTATGGTGAAACGCTGAACACCTGCAAATAATTTTCAACGTAGTGGTTAATTGAAAAGCTCTGCGGCATACTGCTTGGAACAAGCCAGTTACCTGTTCCCACGCAAAGAGGAGTATAGAGAACCATGGTGGATTTCCAGCTGATGAAGTAAAGGATTATTAAAGGAAAGGGATGACCATGGGGATCATAGTTAATTCTCTGAAACAGAATCCGCCCTTTTCACCTGCCAAACACATGCCCACTTCTCCTCTCTGGGGATAATAAAAACTAACCAGCGAACTGACAGAGGGCCTGACCCCCCCATCCACATCGACCATACACACACAAAAAAACCCGTACCCTCCAGCTACTCATTATAATGCTAACTTGCAAAATTTCCCTGCATTTTAAAACAATGGAAAAATGGTGGTGGGATGATACTTAGAAGAATGGCTTCCTGTCAGTCTCCACTAACAAAAATAGGCAACACCAAGTCAGCTACTCCTCAGCATAGCTATGTCCATCGCAGCCTTCTTGGGTTTCAGGAGGCACAAACAAAGGTTCTCACAATTATGGTAAAACGCTGAACACCTGCAAATAATTTTCAACGTAGTGGTTAATTGAAAAGCTCTGCGGCATACTTCTTGGAACAAGGCAGTTACCTGTTCCCACGCAAAGAGGAGTATAGAGAACCATGGTGGATTTCCAGCTGATGAAGTAAAGGATTATTAAAGGAACGGGATGACCATGGGGATCATCGTTAATTCTCTGAAACAGAATCCGCCCTTTTCACCTGCCAAACACATGCCCACTGCTCCTCTCTGGGGATAATAAAAACTAACCAGCGAACTGACAGAGGGCCTGACCACCCCATCCACATCGACCACACACACACAAAAAAAACCGTACCCTCCAGCTACTAATTACAATGCTAACTTGCAAAATTTCCCTGCATTTTAAAACAATGGAAAAATGGTGGTGGGATGATACTTAGAAGAATGGCTTCTTGTCAGTCTCCACTAACAAAAATAGGCAACACCAAGTCAGCTACTCCTCAGCATTGCTATGTCCGTCCCAGCCTTCTTGGGTTTCAGGAGGCACAAACAAATGTTCTCACAATTATGGTGAAACGCTGAACACCTGCAAATAATTTTCAACGTAGTGGTTAATTGAAAAGCTCTGCGGCATACTGCTTGGAACAAGCCAGTTACCTGTTCCCACGCAAAGAGGAGTATAGAGAACCATGGTGGATTTCCAGCTGATGAAGTAAAGGATTATTAAAGGAAAGGGATGACCATGGGGATCATAGTTAATTCTCTGAAACAGAATCCGCCCTTTTCACCTGCCAAACACATGCCCACTTCTCCTCTCTGGGGATAATAAAAACTAACCAGCGAACTGACAGAGGGCCTGACCCCCCCATCCACATCGACCATACACACACAAAAAAACCCGTACCCTCCAGCTACTCATTATAATGCTAACTTGCAAAATTTCCCTGCATTTTAAAACAATGGAAAAATGGTGGTGGGATGATACTTAGAAGAATGGCTTCCTGTCAGTCTCCACTAACAAAAATAGGCAACACCAAGTCAGCTACGCCTCAGCATAGTTATGCCCGTGGCAGCCATGTTGGGTTTAAGGAGGCATATACAAACTTTATCATAATTATGTTGAAACGTGCTGAAAACCCGGCAAATAATTCTCAACGTACTGTTTAATTCAAAAGCTCTGTGGCATACTTCTTGGAAGAAGCCTGTTACCTGGGCCCACGCATAGAGGGGTCTGGAGAACCATGGTGGATTCCAAGGTGATGAATCTAAGGATTCTTAAAGGAACAGGCTGAAAAGTGCAGATCCTGACTGAAACAGGATTCGGACTTTTTGCCTGCAACACACATGCCCACTTCTCCTCTCTAGGGATAACAAAAACAACCCATCGGATTGACAGATGGCCTGCCCCCGCCCCCCACCACCCCACACAAAATCGTGCCCTCCAGCGACTGATCCTTATGCTATCTGGCAATACGTCCTCTGCCTTTTAAAATAATGGAGATAGAATGGTGGAATTATACCTAAAAGACTGGCTTATTGCCAGACTCCCATACCAAGTATTGGCAACAGCAAGTCACCTAGGCCTCAGCACACGTTTGTCCCTGGCAGCCATCTTGGGTTTAAGGAGGCACAGATGAACCTTATCACAATTATGGTGAAAGGTGCTGCAAAAGCGGTCAAGTAATTCTCATGGTAGTGGTTACTTGAAAAGCTCTGCGGCATAATTCTTTGAACTAGCCAGTTAACTGGGCCCACGCATAGAGCAGTCTAGAGGCCCATGGTGGATTCCCAGCTGATGAAGCAAGGGATTCTTAATGGAACGGGGTGAAAAGTGCGGTTTCTGTTTCAGTCTAAGACAGAAACGGGGTCCGAACTTTTTACCTGCCACACACATGCCCACTTCTCCGGTCTGGGGAAAATAAAAACCATCCAGCGAACTGACAGAGGGCCTGCGCCCCCCACCCACACCGACCCCACAAATAAAAATGTCCCCTCCAGCTACTAATTATTATGCTAACTTGCAAAGGTTTCCGTGCATTTTAAAATAATGGGGAAAGTATGGTGGAATGATACTTAAAAGAATGGCCTCCTTCCAGCCTCCAGTAACAAGTGTCGTGAAATCCAAGTGACCTAGGCCTCAGCATAGTTTTCTCCGTGGCAGCCATCTTGTGTTTAAGGAGGCACAGACGATCCTTATCACAATTATGGTGATATGTGCTGCAGAAACTGGCAAATAATTCTACACGTAGTGTTTATCTCAAAAGCTGTGCAGCATACATCTTGGTACAGGCCAGTTCATGGGCCCATGCATGGAGGGTTCTAAGGAACCATGGTGGATTCCCAGCTGATGAATCAAAGGATTTTTAATGGAACCGGCTGAAAAGTGCGGATACTGTTTCAGTCTAACTGAAACAGGATCCGCACATTTCACCTGCCACAAATATATCCACTTCCCTGTCTGGGCATAATAAACAAAAACAACCAGACTGACAGAGGGACTGTCCCCCAAACCACCCCGATCCCACCCAAAAACGTCCCCTCCGTTGACTCATCCTTATGCTAACTGCCGAAAGTTGCTCACCTTTTAATATAAGGGAGAAAGGATGGGGCAATGATAATTAAAAGACTGGATTCTTGTCAGACTCCCGTACCAAGTATTGGCAACACCAAGCGAGAGAACCCTCAGTATAGGTTTGTCCATGGAAGCCATCTAGGGTTTAAGGAAGCACAAATGAACCTTATCAAAATTATGGTAAAAGTGCTGGAAAAGCTGGCAAATAATTTCCATGGTAGTGGTTATTTCAAATGCTCTGTGGCATACTTCTTTGAACTAGCCTGTTAAGTGGGTCCACACATAGTGGGGTGTAGAGAACTATGGTGGATTCCCAGCTGATGAAGCAAAGGATTCTTAAAGGAACAGGATGAAAAGTGCCGATCCTGTATCAGTCTAAGACTGAAACAGGATCCACACTTTTCACTTGCCACACACATGTCCACTTCTCCTCTCCGGGGATAATAAAAACAAACCACTGGACTGACAGAGGGCCTGGCTCTGCCTCTCCCACCCCACACAAAAACGTTTCCTCCAGCGACTCATCCTTAAGCTAAATGGCAATAGGTGCTCTGCCTTTTAAAATAGTTGTGAAAGGAAGGTGGAATGATACTTAAAGGAATGGCTTCTTGCCACGGACCAGTACCAATTATCGGCAACTCCAAGGGAGATTGGCCTAACCGTAGTTGTTTCTGTGGAAGCCAGCTTGGGTTTCAGGATGCACTGCCTAACCTTTTCACAATCATTGTGAAAGTTGCTGCAAAAACTGGCAAATAATACTCAATGTAGTGGTTATTTCCAAAGCTCTGCGGCATACATCTTGGAACTAGCCAGTTACCTGGACCCACACATAGAGGGGTCTCGACAGCCATGGTGGATTCCCAGCTGATGAATCAAAGGATTCGTAAAGGAACTGGCTGAAAAGTGCGGATCCTGTTTCAGTCTAAGACTGAAACAGGATCCGTACTTTTCACCTGCCACACACATGCCCACCTCTCCTCTTTGGGCATAATAAAGACAAACCACCAGACAGACAGAGAGCCTTCCCCTCAACGCACCACCCGACCCCACTCAAAAACGTCCCCTCTAGCAACTCATTCTTATGATAACTGGAAAAAGGTGTTCTGCCTTTTAAAATGATGGAGAAAGGATGGTGGAATGACTCTTAATAACATGGCTTCTTGCCAGGCTCCAGTACCAACTATCGGCAACACCAAGTGAACTAGGCCTCAGCATACTTTTGTCCGCCCCAGCCATCTTGGGTTGAAGGAGGCACGGACCAACCTTATCACAATTATGGTGAAAGGTGGTGCAAAAACTAGCAAATAATTCTCAACGTAGTGGTTATTTCAAAAGCTCTGTGGCATACTTCTTGGAACTTGCCAGTTACCTGGGCCCACGCATAGAGGTCTTTAAAGAACCATGGTGTATTCCCAGCTGATGAATCAAACGATTCTTTTTTGTTTGTTTGTTTGTTTGTTAGCTCATTATGGGGGTACAAAAGATCAGGCTATATACATTCCCCATGCCTCCCCTTTCCCCCGATTCTGAGCTTCAATTTTGTCCATTCCCTAGTCAGTGCACATCACATTCATCATGTAGGTGTGCACCCCTCCTCTCCCCCACCCCATCCCCCCCAGTTAGAACTTGAAGGGTGTCCATTCCCCAGGCAGTGCACATCACATTCATCAAGTAGGTATACACCCATCCCTTCCACCCGGCCCCAACCTCTGTCCGATACCCAATTGGTGTTGTTCCCAAATGTGCACTCAGGGAAACCAATTTGCTGGTGAGTACATGTGGTGCTTATTTTTCCATTCTTGGGATACTTCACTTAATAGAATGGGATCCAGCTCTCTCCAGGAGAACCAAAGAGATGCCATATCGCCATTATTTCTAATAGCTGAGTAATATTCCATGGTATACATATACCACATTTTGCTAATCCATTCATGAATTGATGGGCATTTGGGTTGTTTCCACATCTTTGTGATTGTGAATTGTGCTGCTATAATCATTCAGGTGCAGGTGTCTTTTTTATAGAATGACTTTTGTTCTTCTGGGTAGATGTCCAATAATGGAATTGCTGGATCGAATGGTAGGTCTACTTGAATCTGTTTAAGGTATCTCCACATTGCTTTCCACAGGGGCTGCACTAGTTTACAGTCCCACCAGCAGTTTATGAATGTACCTATCTCGCCACACCCACACCAACATGTATAGTTTTGGGACTTTTTGATAAAGGCCATTCCTACTGGAGTTAAGTGATATCTCATTGTGGTTTTGATTTGCATTTCCCTGATGATTAGAGATGTTGAACACTTTTTCATATGTTTGTTAGCCATTTTTATATCTTCTTTTGAAAAATTTCTATTTATGTCCTTTGCCCACTTTTTGATAGGGTTGTTTGATTTTTTCTTACTGATTTTTCTGAGTTCTAAATAGATTCTTGTTATCAGTCCTTTATCTGATGTGTAGTATGCGAAAATTTTTTCCCATTCTGTAGGTTGTCCATTTACTCTCGTGACTGTTTCTTTGGCTGTGCAGAAGCTTTTTAATTTGATCAGGTCCCATTTATTTATTTTTGTGGTTGCTGTGATTGCTTTAGGGGTCTTCTTCATAAATTCTTTGCCTAGGCCAATGTCTGTAAGAGTCTTTCCTACATTTTCTTCTAGAATTCTAATAGTTTCTGACCTTAGGTTTAAGTCTGTTAACCACTGTGATTTGATTTTTGTGTGTCCTGTTTTAGTCTTCTACATGTGGATATCCAGTTTTCCCAGCACCATTTATTAAATAAGGAATCTTTTCCCCAGAGTATGTTTTTGTCTGCTTTGTCAAAGATTAGATGGCTATATGAGGATGGTTTTATATTGGGATTTTCTGTTCTGTTCCACTGGTCTGTGTCCCTGCACTTGTGCCAGTACCAGGCTGTTTTAAGAACCACAGCCTTGTAGTATAGTTTGAAGTCTGGCAAATTAATACTTCCCATTTTGTTTTTGTTGTTTAAGATTGCTTTTGCTAAACGGGGTCTTCCCTGGTTCCATACAAAGCGTAAAATTATTTTTTCTATGTCTGTGAAAAAAGATGTTGGTAATTTAATAAGGATTGCATTGAATCTGTAGATAACTTTGGGCAGTATAGACATTTTAACAATGTTGATTCTACCGATCCATGAGCATGATATGGTTTTCCACCTATTTACATGTTCTGCAATTTCCTTCCTCAGTGTTTCATAGTTCTCCCTATAGAGGTCCTTTACCTCCTTAGTTAAATAAATTCCTAGGTATTTTATTTTCTTTGTTGCTATTTTGAAGGGTATTGAGTCCTTAATTTGGTTTTCCATTTGACTGTTATTGGCATATATGAATTCCTCTGATTTGTGTGTATTGATTTTCTATCCTGAGACTTTACTGAATTCATTGATCAATTCCAGGAGTCTCTTGGTTGAAACCTTGGGGTTTTATAGATATAACATCATATCATCAGCAAAGAGTGAGAGTTTGATCTCTTCTGTCCCTATTTCAACTCCCTTGATTCTGCTCTCTTGCCTGATAGCTCTTGCAAGGACTTCCAATACTATGTAGAAAAGTAATGGGGACAGTGGTAAGCCTTGTCTGGTTCCAGTTTGAAGTGGGAATGCTTTCAGTTTTTCCCCATTCAGTATGATGTTGGCTGAGGGTTTGTCGTATATGGCTTGTATCATTTTTATATAGGCCCCATCTATGCCTATTTTGTTAAGTGTTCTTATCATAAAAGGGTGTTGAATTTTGTCAAATGCTTTCTCTGCATCTATTGAGAGGATCATCTGATCTTTATTTTTGCTTCTATTTATGTGATGAATTACATTCCCATATGTCAAACCATCCCTGCATCTCTGGGATGAAGCCCACTTGGTCGTGATGGATTATTTTTTTGATAAGCACTTGGATTCGATTTGTTAGAATTTTATTGAGAATTTTTGCATCTATATTCATAAGAGAAATTGGTCTATAGTTCTCTGTTTTAGTTGCATCCTTTCCTGGATTTGGTATCAGGATTATGTTGGCTTGGTAAAAAGTGTTGGGGAGAATCCCATCCTTCTCTATATTGGAGAATAGTTTATGTACGATGGGCACCAGTTCTTCTTTGTAGGTATGGTAGAATTCAGGTGTGAACCCATCTGGTCCAGGGCTTTTCTTTTTGGGAAGGTTTTTTATTGCTGTTTCAATTTCAGATCTAGATATCGGTCTATTCAGGAATTCTGTGTCTTCCTGGTTGAGCCTGGGAAGGCTGTGTGTTTATAAGAATTTGTCCATTTCCTCCAGGTTTTCTAATTTGTGTGCATAAAGATTTTTGTAGAATTCATAGATGATATCATGTATCTCTGTGGCATCAGTCGTGATTACTCCTTTCGTGTTCCTGATCGAGGTTATAAGAGATTTTTCTTTTCTGCTCTTGGTTAGTTTAGCCAGAGGTGTGTCAATTTTGTTTATTTTTTCAAAGAACCAACTTTTGGTTTTATTAATCTCCGTTATGGTTTGGTTTAATCTCCCTTATGGTCCTTTTCATTTAGTTCTGATTTAATCTTAATAATTTCCTTCTGCTGGGTTTGGGTTTGGTCTCTTCTTTCTTCTCCAGCTCTTTGAGTCTATTCATTAGATTGTCTATTTGTAAGTTTTCTGTCTTTTTGGTATAGGCATTTATGGAAATAAATTTTCCTCTCAGGACTGCTTTAGCTGTGTCCCACAGATTTTGATAAGTTGTATCTCCTTTGTCGTTTAATTCAGAGAATCTTTTGATTTCTGACTTGATTTCTTCATTTATAAAATGATTGTTCAGGAGAAGGTTATTTAGCTTCCATGACTTTGAGTAGAAATGAGGATTTCTGTTAGGGTTCATTGTTACTTTTATTCCACTGTGATCTGAGAAGCTGCATGGTATTATTTCTATATTTTTAAATTTTTTAAGACATGCTTTATGTCCTAAGATATGGTCAATCTTGGAGAATGTCCCATGAGCTGATGAGAAGAACTTATATTCAGTGGTATTTGGGTAGAATGTCCTGTAGATGTCAGTCAGGCCCATTTGTTCTAGCATTCTATATACGTCCAATATTTCTTTGTTTATTTTTTGTTTGGAGGATCTGTCTTGAACTGTCAGTGGCGTGTTAAAATCTCTGGCTACTAAAGTGTTGTTATCTATCATTTGGTTCAGATCAAGTAGGGTTTGCTTTATGAATCTGGGTGCACCTAGATCGGGTGCATATATGTTAAGTATAGTTATGTCTTCTTGTTGAATTGTACCCTTCACCAGTATATAGTAACCATCTTTGTCTTTCTTTACTTTTGTTGATTTAAAAACTACGTTATCGGAGATTAGAACTGCCACGCCAGCTTTCTTTTGGGTTCCATTTGCTTGGAATATTGATTTCCACCCTTTTATTTTCAGTCTAAATGCATCCTTGCAGGTTAGATGAGTTTCCTGAAGACAGCAGATACTTGGCTTATATCTTTTTTATCCATCGGGCCAGTCCATGTCTCTTGAGTGGGGAATTCAATCCATTCACATTTAATGAGAGAACTGATAAGCGAGACAGATTGCTGTTCCTCATGTTGGGTTGAATTTCATTGATCTGTTTTCTCTCTTGAGCCATTATGATAACTGTGTTTTCATATTTATCTCTTGATTAGTGTTACATTCGAAGGTCCTTCTTGTGCTGGACCACGTGTAACTCTGTTTTGAATACTTCTTGGAAAGCTGCTCTTGTCTTGGTGAATTCTCTGAGTTTTTGTTTATCTGAGAATGTCTTAATTTCACCTTCATATATAAAACTGAGCTTATCTGGGTACAGGATTCTAGGCTGGGCATTATTCTGTTTCAGAAGAGTGAGAATGGGGCTCCAATCTCTTCTTGCTTGTAAGGTTTCAGTTGAGAAATCTGGCGTGATTCGGATGGGCTTTCCTTTGTATGTTACTTGTTTTTTTCTCCTTACAGATTGAAGAAGGGCCTCGTTAGTGGATATTTTGGTCAGTCTGATAACTACATGACGTGGTGTCTTCCTATTTGGTATGAATCTCTCAGAGGTTCTTTGAGCTTCTTGAACCTGTGTATCTAGAGATTTGGCAAGGCCTGGGAAATTTTCCTCAATTATATCTTCAGATACTTTATTCAACCCTTGCTTATTGTCTTCTTCACCCTCAGGAATGCCGATAACTCTCACGTTAGGCTTCTTTACATAATCCCACATTTCTTGTAGACTATGATTATTTCTCATGTTTCTTTGTTTTAACTCTGTGACTGCCTTATTTAATTGGAAAGTGTTATCTTCGATCTCTGAGATTCTTTCTTCTGTTTGATCTACCCTGCTCTTGAGACTTTCCACTGTGTTTTGTAGCTCCTTGAATAAATTTTTCATTTCCAGGAGTTCAGTTTGATTTTTCTTCAGTATTTCAATTTCTTTGGTGAATTTTTCTTCCAAGTCCTGGATCTTTTTTGTGGTTTCTTTGTGTTGATTATCCATGTTTTCTTGCATAATGTTCAGCGTATTTATGATCCATGTTTGAAATTCTTCCTGTGACATGTTGCTATTTGGAATCTGCTTTGTGTTAATTGGTGGAGAACTAGTAATCCTCTTTGAGGGCATGGTTTCAGCTTGATTCTTTATACTCCTAGAGTTCCTTCGCTGAGCCCTTCCCATCTGAATGAATCCTTAAGATCCCTTCTTTCAGCTTTAGTCTGGATAGGGGCACACTGTGAGTGCCAGGTAAGCTACCTCCTCTGTCACTAGGGGGAGCCCTTCACATATTGTTCAGGATTTTGCTAGCTCCGCTGGGGGGGCTGCCCCTCTTCCTCTCCCGAGGTGGCTTCTGTCTCTCTCTGCAAGAAAGACAGTGGATAGGGAGAGTGGAGCGGTGCCCTCATTCGCCCAGCGCCCCAGCCACTGCAGTTCCCGCGGGAGATGGTCTGCCCCACCCCAATGTCTGCAAGGTCCACGCTCCACTCTCTCGTGACTGGGGAACCACTCAGTGTTCACACAAAGGTGGAGCTCCTAGTCAGGGTCCGTGGACTAGGGAAGGGAGCCGCCCAGGGAGCCGCCCGGTACCCAATCGCTCCTCAGCGTTTAGGCTGTGGACCCCGACAATGGCGGCCGCCCGTCTGCAGATCACTGTCACTGGGGTTGAATGCTCAGGGACCGGCAGAGGCCAGAGGAGCCGGGGAGCGGGAGAATCCAGCCGCCCACCTATACGAGGCAGTTTGGCGTCCGCTAGAGCCGGGACCAAAGCAGCCCCACCGCCCACGTATAGGAGACAGTTGCTAGGTGCGTCAGCTGCGCACAGCACTCCAGGGTCCAAAATGCCTCCTGCCAATGTCTCCTCTCTGCAGAGCCCCACATCTCCCGTGGCGATTCTGCACCGACTTCAGGCAGATCCTCAATTGAGTGGGTGTGGAGGTCAGAGGGGGAACAAGATGCTTTCCTGTGGGGCTGAACCCACCCCACTCTCTGGTGAGGTGGGTACAGCTGTCCCGTGCTCCCTTCTCTATTGGCCATCCCGCACTCTCCAGATTTTGGTGATTTATTTCCCTAATCACCTCAGTCTTTTCTTGCTCTCTCTCTCTGTCCCACGCTGATTCTCCATGGATTCACACCACCGTTCTTGTGGGGAAGTGAACCTCTAGGGTTGTGGCAGTGGGAGACCCATGCCTTCCACTCCAGGAGCACGAATCCAGGAGGTCACCACCATTCCACCATCATTGAGAATGAATCAAAGGAGTCTTAAAGGAACGGGCTGAAAAGTGCGGATCCTGTTTCAGTCTAAGTCTGAAACAGGATCCGCACTTTTCACCTGCCACACACATGCCCACTTCTCCTCTCTGGGCATAATAAAAACAAACCACTGGACTGACAGAGGGCTTGCCCCCACACACACACCACACGACCCCACACAAAAACGTCCCCTCCAGTGACTCATTCTTATGCTAACTGGCAAATGGTGCTATGCCTTTTAAAATAATGGAAAAAGGATGGTGGAATGATACTTGAAAGACTGGTTTTATTCCACGCTCCCGTACCAAGTATCGGCAACACCAAGTGAGCTAGGCCTCAGCATAGTTTTTTCCCTGGCAGCCATCTTGGGATTAAGGAGGCAGAGAAGTACCTTGTCACAATTATGGTGAAAGGTGCTGCAAAAATTGGCAAATAATTCTCCACGTAGTGGTTATTTCAAAAGCTCTATGGCATACTTCTTGGAACCAGCTAGTTACCTGGGGCCACGCATAGAGGGTTATAGAGAACCATGGTGGATTCACGGAAGAAGAGTCAAATGATTCTTAAAGGAACGGGCAGAAAATGTGGATCCTGTTTCAGTCTAAGACTAAAACAGGATCCGCACTTTTCACCTGCTGCACACATGCCAACTTCTCCTCTCTGAGGATAAAAAAAAAAAAAAAAAAAAAAAACACTGGACTGGCAGAGCGCCTGCCCCCTCACACACCACCTGACCCCACACAACAACGTGCCCTCCAGCAACTCATTCTTATGCTAACTGGCAAAAGGTGCTCTGCCTTTTAAAACAATGGAAAAAGGTTGGTGGAATGATACTTAAAAGACTGGCTTCTTGCCAGGCTCCAGTACCAAGTATAGGCAATACCAAGTGAGGTAGGCCTCAGCATGGTTTTGTCCATGGCAGCCAGCTTGGTTTAAGGAGGCAGAGACGAACCTTGTCACAATTATGGTGAAAGGTGCTGCAAAAACTGGCAAATAATTCTCCACGTAGTGGTTATTTCAAAAGCTCTGCAGCATAATTCTTGGAAGTATCCAGTTAAAGGGTCCCACGCATTGAGGGGTCCAGAGAACCATGGTAGATTGCCAGGTGATGAATCAAAGGATTCTTAAAGAAACGGGCTGAAAACTGCTGATCCTCTTTCACCCTAAGACTGAAAGAGGATCAGCACTTTTCACCTGCCACACACATGCCCACTTCTCCTCTCTGGGCCTAATAAAAACAAACCGCCAGACTGAAAGATGCCCTGACCCCCAAACACCACCCGACCCCACAAAAAAAGTCCCTTCCAGCGACTCATTCTTATGCTAACTGCCAAAAGGTGCTCTGCCATTTAAAATAGTGGAGAAAGGATCATGGAAT